>NC_089505.1:68825577-69067733 GCF_036850995.1 Saccopteryx leptura
CCTACTCTGCCGCCATCTTGGAATCCTAAATATTTATTGTTATTTTATAACTGCAATAGTTGATTGCCTAGTCTCACTTCACATCGGAGGCATTTAAGATAAATTTTTTTATTTTAATTTTCTGATTCATTTGGAATTTTTGTTGCTGTTTGTTGTTATTCTCTAATTAGTTACAGGAATTTATTGAGCTTTTCATTTTATTTAGCATACAATCTTTTTAAAATGTCCGTGTTGCTTTGGCCAGATAGCTCGTTTAGCAGAGTGTTGTCCCAGAGTGCAGAGTTTTCCGGTTTTATCCCTGGTCCGAGTGGATCGATGTTTCTCTCTCTCTCTCTCTCTCCCCTTCTCTCTAAAATCAATGATTCAAAAAGGTACATGTGTGGCCCTGGTCGGTTGGCTCAGCGGTAGAGCGTCGACCTGGCGTGCGGGGGACCCGGGTTCGATTCCCGGCCAGGGCACACAGGAGAGGCGCCCATTTGCTTCTCCAACCCTCCGCTGCGCTTTCCTCTCTGTCTCTCTCTTCCCCTCCCGCAGCCAAGGCTCCATTGGAGCAAAGATGGCCCCAGCGCTGGGGATGGCTCCTTGGCCTCTGCCCCAGGCGCTAGAGTGGCTCTGGTCGCAAACGAGCGACGCCCCGGAGGGGCAGAGCATCGCCCCCTGGTGGGCAGAGCTTCGCCACTGGTGAGCGTGCCGGGTGGATGCCGGTCGGGCGCATGCGGGAGTCTGTCTGTCTGTCTTTCCCCGTTTCCAGCTTCAGAAAAATACAAAAAAAAAAAAAAGGTACATGTGAATATTTGGAAAGAATGTGTATTTTCATGATATATTGCTGAAGTCAATATTTTTAGTTTTAATATTTAAGCCATATTAAAAATACTAGTGTGTCCATAAAGTCATGGTGCAGTTTTGACGGTCACAGGAAAGCAACAAAAGATGATAGAGATGTGAAATCTCACCAAATAAAAGGAAAACCCTCCCAGTTTCTGTAGGATGGTGTGGCAGCATGTGCGCATGCGCAGATGATGACGTAACACCGTGTATACAGCGGAGCAGCCCACGGCCATGCCAGTCGAGATGTGGACGGTACAGAGGAAAGTTCAGTGTGTTCTGTGGCTCGCTAAATTTGAATCCGTGACCAAAGTGCAACGTGAAGATCGGTGCGTTTATAACGAAGCACCACCACATAGGAATAACATTACTCGGTGGGATAAGCAGTTGAAGGAAACCGGCAGTTTGGTGGAGAAACCCCATTCTGGTAGGCCATCAGTCAGTGACGAGTCTGTAGAGGCTATACGGAATAGCCACCTAAGGAACCCTAAAAAATCTGTGTGTGAGCCCACATTAAACCACACTGAATAGGTATGAAACTGGGAGAGTTTTCCTTTTATTTGGTGCTGATTTCACATTTCTATCATCTTTTGTTGCTTTCCTGTGACTGGTCAAAAGTGCACCATGACTTACGGACACACTGTATTTCATCAATTGCTTACCCTATTTTGAACTTCAATAATGCTTTGAATTCCTTCTAATGTCACTGAGATATTTAATGTTGTGTTACTACATGCAGAGGAGGGGCAGTACATCAGTGTTAAATCAATGTTGAAATTAAATGATGTGGTTTGAATAAAAAATACTATTTGCCTATTTTATCTGTCACAAATTTACAGTGGTATATTAATATCTTCTATTTCAATGGTGTTTGTGTCAAATGTCCTCTTTCTGAAAAAGACTTTATTGATTTTACTGCGATAGGAGAGGGGGCAGGGAGAGAGAAGCATAGTTGCTTCATTTTAGTTGTTCATTGCTTGCTTGTTGCTTGTCATATGTGCCTTGACCCAGAAAGTCCAGTAATTTGAACCAGTAACCTCTGTGTTCCAGATCATTGCTTTATCCACTGTGCCACCGAAGGTCAGACAACAAATGTCCTTGTTTTTGAAAGACCATTTGTTTGATGTGACTTAGTCCCTGCTATTTGCTCCCCAGAGTAGTCACAGGGTAACTTCTAACCCGTGTTCTTCTATAAATCCCTACTTTATACCACTTAGCACATCTCACCTTCAGTTTGCTTACACGCTGCTGTAGCTTTTGATTTCCTGATTCATTTCGCTACATTGGCCTGATCCTGATAGATTTTGCCTCCGTTTCTTATCGTTATCTTCTCTGGGTTGTTTTGAAGGATTCGGGGGTCTCTGAAAACCAGCCAGTGACACCCAGAGCCAGGACCACCTTGTCTATACCTGCGAGGAGAGCAAAGTCCACGTGGACACGTGTCGGCACCAACCACCCTGTCTGGGAGGCTGACAATTTGTGCATCACCTGCTATAAGAAGAAAAACCGTGAGCACAGAATGGAGAACACAGGTCCCAGCTTAGATGAGGCTGCAGCTACCCAGAGCCCGGCTGATGCCCGCCACGCGAGCTTCCAGCGCTACATCCAGGCTCTGGCCCACGCCTGCCAGTGCCGAGATGCCAGTTGCTCCCTGGCCCGCTGCCGGAAGATGAAACGGGTTGTGCGGCACACCAGGGGTTGCAGATTGAAGACCATTAGAAGCTGCCACGTCTGCAAGCTGCTCATCACTCTCTGCTGCTACCATGCCAAGCATTGCCAAGAGAACAGGTGTTCTGTGCCGTTCTGCCAGGAAATCAAGGAAAAGCTCTGGCGGCAGCAGCTGCATCAGCAGATACAGGAGGCCCAGGTGCTCTGCAGGAGGATGGCCAACATGCTGCAGGCTGGTGTGTTGAGGCAGCGACAGGGCCTGCCCTTCCCAGCTCCCGCCCCTCCATCCATCCCGCAGACACCCCAGTCTGCGCCTCCCAACAGCATGCCCACTCAAGCTGAGGGTCCTGAGTCCCAGGGTGAAGAGCCTGGCCAGGTGACCCCTCTAGCTTCCCCTCAGGCTGCTCAGCCACCCCTTCCAGGGCCCCAGGCGGCAGCAGAGGAAATGGAAATGCATTTTTGAAAGGCAGTGAGATCACCCCAGTGGCCCCCATGGGTATGAACCCATCTCCCAAGGCCAGGGGTCCCAGTGAGGATGTGGAGCCAAGGAAGGGGCCCGCAGGGATGCAGCCTCAGCCTTCTCCGCACCACGTTTCCCCACACACCAGTTCTCCACATGCAGGTGTTAAGCTTACACTGGCTCCCTTAATTCCACAGCCCATGTAAAACTCAAACTAGGGCAACTTCTTCAGTAAGCATCTCCCTTGCCCAAACTTCCCCTCCCCGTAAGCGACTTCACCCCCCACCCTGGGAAGGTTCTGAGAAATGTTTTGGGACAAGGACATCATGAAAGGTCTGAAGATTGGGAACAGGAGACAGTATGTAACCAAGGCAACAAAACCCAATATGCTAATCTGAACGTGTCCAGTTCTAGTCAACCCGTGCCAGCAAGTAACCCCTATACCTAATGCTCTTTCCCTCAGCTCTGGGCTGACACCCTTTTGCTGGTCTCAGCCAGCTTGCACCCAGACGATTTTAGAATATCCTTTTGGAACACACTAGCCTCGTGTTTTCAGTTCGGCCCATGGTTTCTGGCTTTCACCCAGACTGGCAGCTGTCCAGGCCAGCTCCATGGCATGAGGGCATTTTGTCAGTGTGGACAAGAAGTTTGTTTTCTTAGCTCCCTAGCAATCCAGGCATGGCAGCCTCCATGGTGCAAGCGCCACCGACCTGGGACTCAGCACCAGTAACGCAGACGTGAATTCGAAGTTCTCACAGAGTGCAGTCGACATGTACTAGTGATCTCTATTAGTATTTGGGAGCAAAAGAATTATTTTCTCTTTCTGTTTGTACAGAAAATAATATTGTTACTATATTTTAGCCTAAAAAGCGATTTTTCTTGGAACATGTAATAACTGTGCAGTCACCTTTGGTGGTTTAAAGCAAATAGTTGAGATGAACTTGAGGAATGATAGACTACACAGAATTATTTTTTTTTTGTTATGGCTGGTTACCGCCAGCCTTTCCCCCCTGTGTGTGGTTCAGGGGCCGAGGTCTCTGAAGCTGCCCACATGCTCCTGCCTTGCACCTCCAATAGGTTTTTGGGGTTTTTTTTTGAAATTAAATATATTTTTTTCTTGCTCAAGTTTCTCTTAAACATAGCTCATTTGGCTGTTATAATATGATTGACTAACACAAAGATTTAAGTGTAAGTTAGATCAAATCATATCCCCAAGGAAAACCCATCTCATACAATAGATTTAAACTAGAACACCATAGTTCTTGATGTTTAAAAAGGTTGAATTAAACAAGAGCATTAATCCAATAGGTTTTATTTTACTTTTTCGTATTATTTTTTAAATAACTTTTTATTCACTTTAATCAGTTTTGATTTTTCACGTGTGCATTACATTGTTACATTTTACTGTGCCATTGGCTGCCCCTGCCCGGCACTGTGTCTCTTCGTCCTGTTTTACTCTTGCCTTTTTGTTTCCTTATAGTTTATTTTTCATTGTAATTTGTTGCAGAGATTATACCTTTATAGCTTCTATTTTATGCAGTTTTAGAAGATACACCTTGTTTCTACATCTACTGGAAGTTCCCTTTAAGTTTTTCAGACATATTCTTGTATTTCTGTTATTCTAACTAACACGATGGCTAACAAAAACTGTCCTGTTTTACTCTTGCCTTTTTGTTTCCTTATAGTTTATTTTTCATTGTAATTTGTTGCAGAGATTATACCTTTATAGCTTCTATTTTATGCAGTTTTAGAAGATACACCTTGTTTCTACATCTACTGGAAGTTCCCTTTAAGTTTTTCAGACATATTCTTGTATTTCTGTTATTCTAACTAACACGATGGCTAACAAAAACTGTAAGTAGCTTGGTTTTTAATGTGGTTCTTTCAACTTTGTATTCTAGCTTCTTCAGCATGAAAATAATAATAATTAAGGATGATGAAATAAAATGATGTATATTATTTGTATTGCTTATTGACTTATACAACATTAGCCTCCAATGTTACCACAGTTGTTATTACTGTAGTGCACTGTGATAGGGATGTATTTCATACCTTTGTATTCTGTGTGTTAGTATTTCCTCATTACATTATTTTGAATTAAATTTATGGGTGATATTGGTTAATAAAGTTATACAGGTAGATTCCCAGTGTGTGATTCTATGATACATCATTGTATGTCGCATTGGGTGTTTGCAACCACAGTCGAATCTTTTTTTGTCACCATGTGTTTGACCCCCTTTACCTTCTTCTGTCCCACCCATCCCTCTTCCCTCTGGTAACCACCATACTGTTGCTTGTGTCAGTCTTTTCTTATTGGATTTATTGGGGTACGGGTTTAGTGTGAAGTAAAAAGAAAAAAAAACATCATCTGCACACTGCATAGTGTGCCCATCACCCCAAGCAAAGTTCCATTTCAATTTCCCCCATTTGTGCAGCTCCACCACCCGTCAGCCCCACATTTCTCCCTGGCTATCACTATGCTATTGTCTGTGTCTACATGTTATATCTATCTATCTATATCTATATATCCTCCCTATCCTCTAAATATAAATATGATGTATATATGTTTTTTGTTTAATCCCTTCACCTTCTGTCATCCAACCCCCCCCCCAGTCCCTCTTCCCTCTGAAAGCTCTGTATTTTGTTTGTCTCTTTAATTTGTTCATTAGATTCTACATATACATGAAACCATATGGTATTTGTCCTTCTCTGACTGGCTTATTTCACTTAGTATAATAATCTCCAGGTCTATGTATGCTGTTGCAAAAAGTAAGATTTCCTTTTATGGCTGTATAGTATTCCATTATGTAAATATACCACAGCTTTTTTATCCTCTCATCTACTGATGAGCACTTGGGCTGCTTCCAAATCTTGGCTATTATAAATAATGCTACAGTGATCATAGGGGTGCATATCTTTTTTGAATTAGTGTTTCAGGTTTTTGGGGGGATATAATCCCAGGAGTAGAATTACTGCATCGTAAGGCAGTTCCATTTTAATTTTTTGAGGTAACACCATACTGCTTTCCACAGCGGCTGCACAGTCTGAATTCCCACCAACAGTGCATGAGGGTTCCCTTCTTTCCACATCCTTGTCAAAGTTGTTTGCTGATTTATTGTTGGTAGCCATTCTTACAGGTGTGAAGTGACATCTCACTGTGGTTTTAATTTGCATTTCTCTGATGATTAATAACATTGAGCACCATATCATATATCTATTAACCATCATTTCGTCTTCTCTGAAGAAGTGTCTAATTCAGGTGTCTGCTCATTTTTAATTGGATTTTTTTGTGATGAGTTTATAAGTTGGATATTAAGCCCTTATTGGATGTATTGGTGAATATATTCTTTGTGTGTGTGTGTGACAGAGGGACAGATAAGGACAGACAGGAAGGGAGAGAGATGAGAAGCATCAGTTCTTCATTGCGGCACCTTAGTTCATTGATTTTTTTTTTTTCGTATGTGCCTTGACTGAGCGGCTACAGCAGAGTGAGTGATCCCACGCTCAAACCAGGGACCCTGGGCTCAAGCTGGTAAGCCTTGCTCAAACCAGATGAGCCCGCACTCAAGCTGGCGACCTCGGGGTTTCGAACCTACGTTCTCTGCATCCCAGTCCAATGCTCTATCCACTGCACCACTGCCAGGCCCAGCAACCCCATTTACTCTTTACTGTCCTCCCACCCCTCCTCTCCCTGGTAATCGCCATACTGTTGTCTGTGTGTATGAGTTTTTGTTTGTTTGTTTTCCTTGTTTATTTGTTGCTTTCAGTTTTATATCACACATATGCGTCAAATCATATGGTTCTTAAAGGTTAATTTTGTTTAGCATGATGCTCTCAAGATCCATCCAAAGAGCCATTCTATGACAAAAAAAACTATTTTATATTTTTGTATGGCTCAGTAGTATTTCACTGTATATATGTACCACATCTTTATCCAATCCTCTATTGAAGGACACCAGTTGCTTCCCTGTCCTGCTGCTGTGAATAATATTTCAATGAACACAGAGGGAGGACATATATCTTTGCAAATAAAAGCTTTCACATTTTTTTGTAGATACCCAGAAGAGTTGCTGGGTCATGTGGTAACTTTAGTTTTAATTTTTTGAAGAACCTCCATACTATTTTCCATAGTGGCTATGTGAGTTTACATTCCCACCAGCAGTGAATGAGGGTTCCTTTTTCTCCACAATCTCTCCAATGCTTGTAATTACTTGTTTTGTTGATAATAGCCATTTTAAAGTTGTGAGGTGCTACCTCTGTAGTTTTGACTTGCATTTTCCTAATCAGTAGTGAAGCTGAGCATCTTTTCACATATCTGTTGGCCACTTGTATGTCTCCTTGGAAAAAATGTCTGTTTCAGTCCTCTGCCCATTTTGTAATTGAACTGCTTGTTTGGCATTGAGTTGTATTTCTTCTTCATATTGTTTGAAGATTAACCCCTTGTCAGAGCAGTTGTTTGCAAGTATCTTCTTCCATATGGTTAATTTCAGTTTTGTTTTTTTGGCAGGGTTTTTTTTTTCTGTGCAAAAGCTTTTTAGTTTGATATAGTCTCATTCATTTATTTTTGCATCCCAAATTGCCTTTGGGATCAAATTCATAAAATATTCTCTAAGACTAAGATCCATAAGATAAAAAAGGTAATAGACAGATGAATATTTTATAATGATAAAGGAACACAACATTGAGAAGACATTTCTCATTATATGTTCATCAAATCAGGGAGCACAGAATTATATAAAATAATTACTAACAGAACTAAAGGGGGAAGCTGACAAAAACACAATCATAGTAGGGGATCTAAATACCTCACTGACAGCTGTAGATAGATCATCCAAACGAAATAAAAAAAATATCGGCCTTAAGTGACACATTTGATCAAATAGTTATAATTGACATTTACAGAGCCTTTCAACTCAGAACACCAGATTATATATTTTTTTCCAGAGCATACGAAATATTGTCAAGAATAAACCATATGTTGAAACACAAAACTAGCTTCAACATATTTAAGAAGGTTGAAATCATACCAAACATTCTCTGACTACATGTTTTAAAATTAGAAATCAACTGCAAAAGGAAAATGGAAAAATCCACAAATATGTGGAGATTAAACAACATGCTATTAAAAAATGACTATGTCAAGGAAGAAAAAGATAAGATCACCTGACCTGTGGTGGGGCAATGGATAAAGCATTGATCTGGATTGCTGAGGTTGCTGGTTTGAAACCCCAGGCTTGCCCAGTCAAGGTACATATGAGAAGCAAGTACAGTGTGTCCATAAAGTCATGGTGCACTTTTGACCCGTCACAGGAAAGCAACAAAAGACGATAGAAATGTAAAATCTGCACCAAAAAGAAAAACTCTCCCAGTTTCATACCTATTCAGTGCAGTTCGATGTGGGCTCAAGCAGATTTTTTTAGGGCTCCTTAGGTAGCTATCCCATATAGCCTCTACAGACTCATCACTGGCTGATGGCCTACCAGAACGGGGTCTCTCCACCAAACTGCCGGTTTCCTTCAACTGCTTATCCCACTGAGTAATGTTATTTCTATGTGGTGGCACTTCGTTATAAACACGCCGATATTCACCTTGCACTTGGGTCACAGATTCAAATTTAGCGAGCCACAGAACACACTGGACTTTCCTCTGTACCGTCCACATCTCAGCTGGCATGGCCGTGGGCTGCTCCACTGTATACATGGTGTTACGTCATCATCTGCGCATGTGCACATGCTGCCACATTATCCTACAGAAACTGGGAGGATTTTCCTTTTATTTGGTGCAGATTTCACATTTATATCATCTTTTGTTGCTTTCCTGTGACCAGTCAAAAGTGCACCATGACTTTATGGACACACTGTACTACAAGTAGATGCTTCCTGCTCCCCTTCTTCTCTTTCTCCTGTCTCTAAAGTCAGTTAATAAATTTTTTTAAAAGATCAGAAAATATAGAGACATGAAAATGACAATATGACATATCAAAACTTTTGGGATTCACTGAGCAGTAATGAGAGGTAAATGAATATAATTATATGCTTATCTGAAGAAACAAGAAAAATTTGAAGTAAACAACTTAACATTATATCTTAAAAAATTAGAAAAAGAAGAACAAAAGCTGCCCAAAGTCAGCAGAAGAAAGGAGATAAAAATTAGAGCAGAATTAAATGAAATAGAGAAAAAGACTATACAAAAAAATTAACACAACCAAGAGCTGGTACTTTGAAAAGATTAATAAAATTGACAAACCTCTAGCTAACTTACTAAAGAAAAAAAGGAAAAGACACAAAAACAAAATCATTATTATTATTTTTGATTAAGTGAGAATGGGAGGCAGAGAAACAGACTTCTGCATGCGCTGGGACTGAGATCCACCTGGCAAGCCCCTATGGGGCAGATGCTTGCTCTGCCCATCTAGGGCGTTGCTCTGTTGCTTGGCAACCAAGTTATTTTTAGCACCGAGGCTCAAGCCACAAGCAATCCTCAGCACCAGGAGCCAACTTACTTTAGCTAATGAAGCCATGGCTGCAGGAGGGGGGAGAGAATAAGAGAGAAAGAGAGACGGGAGGAGGAGAAGTGGAGAAGCAGATGGTCACTTCTCCTGTGTGCCCTAACCAGGAATTGAACTGGGAACATTCACATGCTGGGCTGATGATCTACCACTGAGATAACCAGCCAGGGCCACAAAAACAAAATTAGAAATGAAAGAAATTACCACAGAATTTACCTTCATATTAAGCTTTGACCAATAGACTTGAGGGGGAAAACATCTATCTGGCACCTCTATGTTTCAGAAGATATATGCTCACATCTTATTTGACCTTCAGCATTTTTTTGGGGGGGGGTACAGTGAACTTTATTGATGGTACATGACAAGGTAGGTCTCCCTATACTGTTTCCCTTGTTCTGAGGATTTTAGGTGGAAATTGTGGAGGTTAGGGAATTCCCTGTGTGTTGGGAGATTGAGTTGGAGCAAGTATGGCCCAGTAACTGAGGGCTTCTCCTCCTCTTGCTATGACCAGTGGGCTCTTACTCTTTGGAGGCTATGTCCACCACTCTGTTGCTGTAGCCAAATTTATTGTCATACCAGAAAATGAACTTAAAAAAGTAGTCATTGAGGTCCATTCCATCTTCATCATTGAAGATGGAAGAGTGTGTGTCCAGACAATGAAAGACTGTGTAGGTTAGTTATGGTGAGCTGGAAATTTTCTTGTGTGTGTTGGTGAATTACATGGACTTTATTCACATGACTGGCATAACAACACTTAGATTTTTAAAATATCAATCTGGCTGCTCTCTGGAAGGAATTTGAAGGGAATGTGGACACATGAGGAGGCCATTGCTATTGTCCAAATAAGAGATGATGATGACCAGGATAAGGCTGCTTGGGAGATAGAGATGGTAATAAGTAATTAGATTCAAGTTGCAGTTAGGAGAGAAAATACACATTGCCACAGCAATGGGTTGAATAAAACTTGTGGTGAGGCTGGCCCTGGCCAGTTGGCTCAGCGGTAGAGCGTCGGCCTGGCGTGCGGGGGACCCGGGTTCGATTCCCGGCCAGGGCACATAGGAGAAGCGCCCATTTGCTTCTCCACTCCCCCTCCTTCCTCTCTGTCTCTCTCTTCCCCTCCCGCAGCGAGGCTCCATTGGAGCAAAGATGGCCCGGGCGCTGGGGATGGCTCTGTGGCCTCTGCCCCAGGCGCTAGAGTGGCTCTGGTCTCGGCAGAGCGACGCCCCCTGGTGGGCAGAGCTTTGCCCCGCTGGGCGTGCCGGGTGGATCCCAGTAGGGCGCATGCGGGAGTCTGTCTGACTGTCTCTCCCCGTTTCCAGCTTCAGAAAAATACAAAAACAACAACAACAACAAAAAAAAAAACAACAAAAAAAAACTTGTGGTGAGGTAGATGGAGATGTTAGGATTTCAAGTCTGTTCCTTGATGGACAGTGGTGCCATTCAATGAGAAGCCATGGTCAGATCTGATCAAGAGCTTATGAGAGGGTGAGGAAAACTTCAGTCTCTAATGTCAAGTGTTTCTCATTCCAGTTTCTACTTTCATGCATCTCTCAACTGCAATTTTGACATAAGCCCGCATCTTATCCTGCAACCTAATCCTTAGGACTTCTTTATCCTTGACAAAGTCCAGTTTATATCTCAACATGGCACCTACTTTCAGACCAAACTCCTGACCCCAAGTATCAACTCCAGCTGCATCTTGCACCTCACCCAAACTTAACCTTGATCTTGACTTGAACCCTGAACCCATAATTAAACCATACTCAACCTTGTCCAAAACACCAGATGTCACCATAGCCTCAATCCCAAACCTGACCTCAGTTACAACTCAGACTTTAGCCTGCATCCCTCTGATAGCCCAGGAAGTCCACATTGACATCCTCCCCCATAAAACTACCTCCAGTTCACCTCTGACACCAGTCCTGACACTCCAATTCCAAACCCAGCTCTATTCTCTTTTTCACCCGATTTCATCCTGAAATCCCATCCTCTTTTCCATGCCCACATCTTTCCCCCACTGGTTCATCAAGTCTACACTCCTTCCTTTCATGAAAAAATCTAAAATCAACCCTACCAAATAAAAACATACTGATGTTAATCCAATAGTGATGAATTAAATCCAAGCTAAATTCCCACAACTACTTCTCTAAGAAAATTGGAGGATTAAATAAAATGATGGAATAAAAATGGATGGGGATCTAGCACACAGCAAATTAATATCAGCTGCCTTACCACATCACCCAGAGAATACAGCGGCTTTGATTTCTTTTATTTTTTTCTGTACTTTTCTGAAGCCGGAAACGGGGAGAGACAGTCAGACAGACTCCTGCATGCGCCCGACCGGGATCCACCCGGCACGCCCACCAGGGGGTGATGCTCTGCCCACCAGGGGGCGATGCTCTGCCCCTCCGGGGCGTCGCTCTGTCGCGACCAGAGCCACTCCAGCGCCTGGGGCAGAGGCCAAGGAGCCATCGCCAGCGCCAGGGCCATCTTTGCTCCAATGGAGCCTTGGCTGCGGGAGGGGAAGAGAGAGACAGAGAGGAAGGAGAGGGGGAGGGGTGGAGAAGCAGATGGGCGCTTCTCCTGTGTGCCCTGGCCGGGAATCGAACCAGGGACTTCTGCACGCCAGGCCGATGCTCTACCACTGAGCCAACCGGCCAGGGCCGGCTTTGATTTCTTGTTGTACCTTCTGTGTGATGTGTCAGACACTTGCTTGACTACATCATTATTTCTTAGATAGGTCCAAGTGATGATTATGTTCTTTATTTTTGTAGATGAAAAAAAAATGGTAGTTTAAAGAAGTGAATTCACTTGAGAAAAGCCATTCAGTTGAGGAACCAGAAGGGGGCTGAATTCAATTGCTGGAGAGACTGCTCAAGGTCTCAAGCCCACACTCTGAGAAAAGACATTTCCCTGGGACACCCTCATGTGTTCTGAGAGTCTCATTTGGCTGAAAACAAATTGAGGACCCCATGAGCCCATTCATGATGCCACCCCACAGTTTGGCAAGTGTCCTACATCCCAGCCCTGACATGCCTTTCAGTTTAGTCCTTGATCCTTTCACAAATTTTACCCAGACACCCCAACTCCTACCACCCTCATGCTCAGATCTATCCCCTGAACCTTTGCCTGGTGACTCATCCTCTATCAGGGGTCCCCAAACATTTTACACAGGGGGCCAGTTCACTGTCCCTCAGACCATTGGAGGGCCGCCACATACAGTGCTCCTCTCACTGACCACCAATGAAAGAGGTGCCCCTTCCAGAAGTGTAGCAGGGGCCAGATAAATGGCCTCAGGGGGCCACATGCGGCCCACGGGCTGTAGGTTGGGGACGCCTGCCTAGCTCATGATCACACCAGAGCACTGGCATCTGCCTGTCCTGCCAGCTGTGCCTTGCCCTGGGGGACCCTGGACATTCATCCTGGGACCCTCTGATTTAGCACATTGGGTTCTAGAGGCCAATTTTTTTCTGAATCTCTGAACTCACTTCCCCTTCTGCAAGACTAACTCCCCGCTTCTTTGGAAGCTGCTTTTTAATATCTTTAGGATGAAAGTGCCAATTATACTTCTCTAAGACCTTTCACCCATTGGAATAAATGCATTATGTAGGCTAAGCTAACCAGAGCACCATCTCTTGTATGTATGTATGTATGTATGTATGTATGTATGTATTTTAAAAAATAGGCCCTGGCCGGTTGGCTCAGCGGTAGAGCGTTGGCCTGGTGTGCGGGGGACCCGGGTTCGATTCCAGACCAGGGCACATAGGAGAAGCACCCATTTGCTTCTCCACCCCCCTCTTCCTCTCTGTCTCTCTCTTCCCCTCCCGCAGCCAAGGCTCCATTGGAGCAAAGATGGCCCCAGCGCTGGGGATGGCTCCTTGGCCTCTGCCCTAGGCGCTAGAGTGGCTCTGGTCGCGGCAGAGCTACGCCCCAGAGGGGCAGAGCATCACCCCCTGGTGGGCAGAGCTTCGCCCCTGGTGGGCGTGCCGGGTGGATCCTGGTCGGGCGCATGCGGGAGTCTGTCTGACTGTCTCTCCCCGTTTCCAGCTTCAGAAAAATACACACACAAAAAATAAAAAATAAAAAATAAGGATTGGGCCTAACCTGTGGTGGCGCAGTGGATAACACTCCATCAATCTGGAGTGTTGAGGTCACCAATTTGAAACCCCAGGCTTGCCTGGTCAAGGCCCATACAGGAAGCAACTACTATGAATTGATCTTCCTGCTTCTCTTCCCCCTTTCTCTCTCCCTCTTCCTCTCTCTCTAAAGTCAATAAATAAAAATCTAAAAACAAAGAAATAATGATTGGCATGACTGGTCATGGCACAATGGATAGAGCATCAACCTGGAATGCTGAGGTCCTGAGTTTGAAACCCTCAGGTCACTGGCTTTAGTGCAGGGTCTCTGCCTTGAGTATGGGATCATCTACAATGATCTCCAGATGCTGGCTTGGACCCAAGATCACTGGATTGAGCATGGGGTCACTGGCTCAGCATGAGTCCCCAGTCAAGGCACATATCAAAAAGAATCAATGAACAACTAAAGTGGAGCGACTGAGTTTCTGCTTCTCATCTCTCTCTCCCCTCCCTTTCTGTCCCTCTCTTCTAAAAAAAAAGATTGATTCAGCACACCTGGCATACTTAATCCTTACAAGTAAGTGTTGAATTAATGACTAAAAGTGGAGTTTATCTTTTTTCTTAGCTTCTGAGCAACAGACTTGAGGGGCAAAATGTCTGTCTGGCACCTCTATGGGCCAGAAGGTATAAGCTCACTTCTCATTTACTCTTTTTGTGTGTGTGTGTGACAGAGACAGAGAGAGGGACAGATAGGGACAGACAGACAGGAAGGGAGAGAGATGAGAAGCATCCATTCTTTTGTTGTTGTGGCACCTTAGTTGTTCATTGATTGCTTTCCCATATGTGCCTTGACCGGGAGGCTACAGCAGACCGAGTAACCCCTTGCTCGAGCCAGCGACCTTGGGCTTGAGCTGGTGAGCTTTGCTCAAACCAGATGAGCCCATGCTCAAGCTGGTGACCTCAGGGTTTTGAACCTGGTCCTTTGTGTCTCAGTCCAACGCCCTATCAACTGTGCCACCACCTGGTCAGGCCTCATTTATTCTTCACAACTCTGTGTGGGGGGTGGGGTGGGGGTGGAGGGGTATAGTAAAACTTGTTGATGATTCCTGAAAAGGGATGGGCCTGTTATGAAAACTGGAGGTCAGGATACTCTCAGTGTGTTGGGGTCAATCTGAGATGAGGACTCCCCATCAGCTGAAGGCCACCCCTTTTCTTGCTGGAACTGGTGGTCCAGGGGCCCTTACTCTTTGGAGGACTATAAGGTTGAACACCCTGTTGCTGTTGCAAATTTCATAGTCATCCTAGGAAATGAGCTTGTCAAGTGGTCCTAGAGGGAAATGACAGCCCAGCATCGGAGGTGGAAGTGTAGGTGGGAACTTGGACTTTAGTGTAGCCCAAGATGCATTGAAGGGGCCCTACAACACCTGCTTCACCATCTTCTTGATATCATCATGTTTAGTGGCTTTCTGTCCATGGCTGATCAATCCACAACTAATACATTGGGAGTAGGGACATGGAAAATCATGACTGTAAGCTTCCCATTCAGCTCAGGGATGACCTGCCCACAAACTTTCACAGGCAGCACCTGTGGAAGCAGAGCTGATGTTCTGAGCAATCCCTGGGCCATCACACCACAGCCTCTAGAGGGGTCATCCACAGTCGTCTGGGTGGCAGTGATGGCGTTGATCCTTGTCATGAGTCCCTCTGCAATTTGTCATGGTGACCTTGGCCAGGGTGCCCACATAGGTGGTGGTGCAGGGGGGCATTGCCGACAATCTTAAGAGTATTGTGATACTTCCCATGGTGTACACCCTTCACAAACTGGGGGCATCCACAGAAGAAGCAGAGGTGATGACCCTCTTGGCTCCACCCTTCAAATGAGTCCGTCTCTTCAAGGTAATGAAGACCCCGGAGAACCTTACACCAGTATCATCACATATAGTGATGGAGGCATCTCACTCCAGGAAGATGGAGACGAGCTTTCCTTTGATGAACAGCTTCCTGTTCTCAGCATTGACTGAGACTTTTACCCTTCCATGGGTGGGATCATACTGGATCATGTAGATTATGTAGTTGAGGTCAATAAAGGGGTCATTGCTGGTGACACTATTCAGTTTTCCAGTGTTAAATGCAACCCTAGTCACCAGGCATGCTATAACGCCAAATTTGTTCACTGTGACATTCACTATCATGTCTTAGGGTCCCAGCTGGCATGGCGAGGAGAGAAGGCACTTGAATAGGAGGAGCAGAGAGCCCACAACAGCTTTTTGCATGTGCAAAAGACCTGATTTCCTTTATTCACTCCTGCAAAACATTCATTCAACAAGTATTTATTAAGTATCACCCTGAACACTGGGAATATACAATGAAGCAAATTGATATAACATAAGACCTTATGGACCTTAAAAATCTATTGGTTAGGCCCTGGCCAGTTAGTTCAATGGGTAAAGCATTGGCACAGAATGTGAATGTCCTGGATTCGATCCCTAGTCAGGGCACATAGGAGAAGTGACCATCTGCTTTTCACCCCCTCCCATTCCCCCTTTTTTCTCTCTTCCCCTCTTGCAGCCAGTGGCTTGATTGGTTCTAGTGTTGACCCCAGGTGCTCAGGATAGCTTGAATGGTTCAAACATTGGCCCCAGATGGGGGTTGCTGGGTGGATCCTGGTCAGGGTGCACTCAGGAGTCTGTCTTTCTTTCTCCTTTCCTCTCACTTAAAAAAAATCTATTGGTTAGTTATTCCCACTTTGCAGATGAGGAAAGTGAAGCTGAGAGATGGGAAAGGACTTGCCCAGAGAAAAGGGACAAAACCAAGGTTTGCATGGATCTGCATGATGCATAAGCAGAGGGGTTTCCACAGCCTCCCACGGTCTTCTAGAAGTGAGAGTCTGACAGGCAGGGACCTGAATTCTGGCTCTGCTGCTCCGCGGTGGATCACAGTGCCTCAGAGTCTCTGAGATGAGTATCTTTTCTTTTTCTTTTTTTTACTTTGAAAAAGGAAGAAGGGCTACCTGGACTCTAAAGACTCAGAGGATGGGGAGACAAGATGGCGCTGGAGTAGGCAGACGTACCAATATCTACCTCCCAGAACCAAAGTGGATTACAAACTAATTTTATGAACTATCATCTGGAAAAACCAACTTTGGACTAAACTAAGAGGACTCTTCAACCAAGGAACACTGAAGAAGCCACACCGAAACTGCTTAGTGTATCCCAAGGTTCTCTTTACCATGCCACAGTCGCAGAGCTCCAGGGAAAAGCAACCTGGTCTCATCTCTCCAGGCAGAGGAGAACAGAAGCTCCATATCCACGCATGCTGCAAATGGCCTTTCCAGTCTACCTGAATCATTACCAGCTAGAAGCAGCGGTCATTGGGACTTGGACATGAGCTGCAAAGTATAGAATGGTGACAACAATTCCAGTGCCATGAGGACTTTTCCTGGATGTGGACTTTTCCTGGACTCCTGCTCCCTGTGACAGCTCCTAACAGACTGAACTGTGGTTGGGTTGCATTTTTCAGGGATTTGGCATGGTGATGGGGCCAACTTGGACTTGGTGAACATGTTAAGGACACTACTCTTTTATGGATTCTTGCTGTATTGGCCAAGAGTTTGCTTAAAGGCTTTTAATCACTGTAAAAAAAAAATAGAAGACTGAATAAAGAAGATGGGGCACATATACACCAGGGTATACTATTCAGCTAGAAGAAATGATGACATTGGATCCCTTACAGCAGAATGGTGGAATCTTGATAACATTATGCGGAGTGAAATAAGTGAATCAGAAAAAAACAAGAACTGCAGGATTCCATACATTGGTGGGACATAAAAATGAGACTAAGAGACATGGACAGGCGTGGGGTGGGGTGGTTACGGGGGGTGGGGGGAGGGGAGGAGGGAGAGGAGGAGGGGGAGGGGTACAAAGAAAACTGGATAGAGGGTGACGGAGGACGATCTCTCTTTGGGTGATGGGTATGCAACAGAACTAAATGACAAGATAACCTGGAAATGTTTTCTTTGAATATATGCACCCTGATTTATTGATGTCACCCATTAAAATAAAAATTTATTTATAAATAAAAAAAAGACTCAGAGGACGGACCTCCATGGACATACAGACTGTTGCATTCAGAAGGAAAGGGAATAAGGACTTTGATTGTTGGTTCTGTAATGAAAAGCCCCACTTGGGGCTGAGGGGTAAGGGTCTGGGAACCTCAGCTCCTGTGTGTTGTGGGAAGAGGCATCTTGGATCCTCTATATCAGTGGTCCCCAACCTTTTTTGGGCCACGGACCGGTTTAATGTCAGAAAATATTTTCACAGACTGGCCTTTAGGGTGGGATGGATAAATGCACAAAATAAAATTATACGACCAGCGTAAAAACTGTGGTATTTTAACATATAGTTGTTGAACTTACAAGACAAGCGTCAAGAATGAGTCTTAGATGGATGTAACAGAGGGTATCTGGTCATTTTTAAAAAATAAAACATTGTTCAGACTTAAAGATAAATAAAATTGAAATAATGTAAGTTATTTATTCTTTCTTTGTGGGCCGGTACCAAATGACCGACAGACCGGTACCGGTCCGCGGCCCGGGGGTTGAGGACCACTGCTCTATATAGAATATTGGTACCTGCAGATTTGTTACAGTGGGAGGGGTGTGTTTGCTTGTTTTTTAAGGGGGATTCAAAAGAGGGGGAGATGAGTAGAGAAAAGATCTGGAGCATGTTGGCCAGAAGGGATTTCTTGGAGAAAAAGTGGAAAGTTGGGGGGGAGGGGTGAGTCTTGGGCTGGAGAAGATCCCTGAGCCAGCAGGGTCTGCAGTGTGATTCCCCTGGGAGCCCAGGAACCAGGAGTCAGGAGACCCTGCTTGGCTCTGAGTCACAGGGTACTCCACTCCTCCCTCCTCCCTTCTCTTTTCCAGAGGCCCCTACCCTGCATTCTTTGAGAACAGGAGCCCACCTACCCAGTTTCCACCCCCATCATTCTCTCTTACTCCATAATCTGGGTGCTCACTTGTGGCAGGCCCTTGTTGGATTTGACTGTCCTTTTATTATTATTATTATTATTATTAAGCAAGAGGCAGGGAGGCATAGAGACAGACTCTCACATGCACCCCAAATGGGATCCACCCAGCAAACCCCCTACTGGGCGATGCTCTGCCTATCTGGGGCCACTGCTCCATTGCTCAGCAACTGAGCTATTTTAGCACCTGAGGTAAGGCCAAGGAGCCATCTTCAGTGCCCAGGGCCAACTTGCTCAAAACATTCGATCCATGGCTGCAAGAGGGGGAGAGAGAGAAAGAGAGAGAGAGAATGGGGAGGAGAGGGGGGAGAAGCAGATGGTCACTTCTCCTGTGTGCCCTGATTAAGAATCAAACCTGGGACTTCCACACACTGGCTGATGCTCTACCACTGAGTCAACCGACCAGGGCTCTGGCTGTCCTATCTAAGTGCCAACCATATCCTTCCTGAAAACCACCTCCCCATCTCCTAGTTTGTCACCTGGGAAATGCTCAGAACCACTTTCATATTCCTTTGCACACTTATGAAGCAAGAACTTTTGTCCTCCTTCCTTCCTTCCCTCTTCTCTCTCTCTGACTCTGTCTCTGTCCCTCTCATTTTATGGCTGGGGAAAATCGATGTCTGGGAAATGTTGAGAAACATGCCGCTGTATTGGTGGAGGGACAGGAGGCAGAGTTAGGGTTTAAAATTAGTTACATTTTCCTTCTCTGTCTCCCTCTCTTAAGGTCTCCTCTTCCCAACCTTAGCTCTTCAGAGGTTCCCACCTGTATTGTTCAGGTTATCAAAGTACACAGGCACAGAGAAGGAAACGGAAGGAAGGAATCACCTGTGACTACGTCCACATGCAGTTTGGTTCATGCTCTTTATTCTGTCACTATTTCATTTTATATGAGGATCACATGCATATCCATTTCTGTATATTTCTTTTTTTATTTAACAGCAGATAGCATAATCATTCTTGCATGACACTAACAGTTCTACATAGTCATTGCCCTGAACAGCTTCATTAGTATCCTGTCTTACATCAGTTTATTGTTTAAATAAACAATCCACTAATTTGGGACAGGTTCAGTGTGTCCACTGTTTTTGCTATGACCAATAAATGATGAATTAAAACTTTACTCATAATTTGGATTTATTAGAATTACTGGGTGAAAAGTGATGAAGAAAACTAACCTTTTTTCATAAAAATTGTAGCAATTTAAGTTCCAGTGGTGAAGCCTGCAAGTTCTCACTGCATCTTACCAGCATTGAGGTTTTTGTGTTTTGCATGTTGCTTATAGATTTTTGCTACTGGTATTGCTGATGTCTTAATATAGTTTTTAAAATAGTAAAGTCAAATATGGTTATAAGATGTAGATGTCTTTATTTCTGTGAATTTCCTGTTCAGGGCATAGGGATGGAGAGATGGCAGTATGGAGAGATTAGGAATTATTTTTTATGGTTCTATGTATCCATTTGTAGTACCTGCATAGGCGGGTATAGACAACTGGTTCAAAGGGTGATAAGCAAGGGAAAGTATCAGTGGACACCAGGCCTTCCAGAGATCTGTCGCATATCACTGGCCCTCCTGAGTCACCCTGCAGGGGAGAGAGCAGACTAGCTCTGGCTTCAGAACAACCAGGACTGAGGTTTCCTACTCCCTCCCTACAGATGTCAAGTCTTTGGCCAGAACACTGAGTTTTGGTGCCCCCTTAAATTTGTCCTGGTAGCCAGTGCCTCACTCCCTTTCCCATTTTCCCACCTCCAGTTTCTGTCCTTGAAGTTGGAGCCCACCCCCAAGTCCACGTCAGCCCCCCTGGACTCCCTCTCTGAGCTAAACTGAGGACTGAACAGAGGGCCAGGAGAGGGGACTGGGAAGAGGCGGGAGGGTGGAGTGGGGGTGGGGGTGGGGCGTAGCTCAGCAGCAGGGTCAGGTGTGCGGACTGTGGGGGGAGGGGAAGACAGGGCTCTTTGCTGGGAGGAAGAGGCAGGTGCGGGGGTGGGGGTGGGCAGGGCCTGGCCGGAGAGGAGAGGACTCACTTTGCAGGCAAAGGAGATTCCATAGGGGGGAGCAGCACACATCATGAACGTTCTCAGCAAGGTAGGGTAGAACCTCCTGCACTCTTTGTAGGAAATGATTTTGACATTCAAGCACATGAGCTCTGGTGCATTTTTCACTGTTAGGAAATTTAAGGGGCTGTCAGAGTCTTGGACCAGAGGACCCCCGGGCGCTGAAGTAAAAGAATGCGGACCTTGGATACTGCAGGAGGCGGGGCTGGGTGACTCAATACTATGGTCAAGAAAAGCGACTTATCTCTTGGACTGCTGGGTCTGAGGGAGGAGGGGACTGGTAGTCTGTGAGAGGTGGGACCTGGGGGCTATTTCCCTTGAGTCTGTCGGAAGTGGGCACTGGGTCCTTGAGATGCTAATAGGGGACAGAGATTCCTTGTTCTGCATGAAGAGGGGCTGGTGTCCTGAACTTCTGGGTCCACAGGATGGAGGCCTGGGATCCAAGGGTTATGGAGCTGTGGAAGAGGGTCTAGAGATCAGGGCTCCCGGATCTGATGGTGTGGGCCTGGGGCCCTGGATTCCTCCGTCTGGGGGAGGAGGGCTTTGGGGGCCTGTTACCTGTCACCTGGGTCTGAGGATAAAGGAGCTGCGTCCTAGGCTACTGGGTCACAGAGGCAGTCTTACCTCTGTACATCGAGGTGCTGCCCCAGCCGGGAACAGTGCAGTTTGTACCAGCTGGTTTGCACCTGGAGGGCACACGAGCAGTCTTCACAGTCTGTGACAACGTGACTGGGCTACTGAGCTTCAGAAGCCTGATGTCATGAACGTTTGTTGCTACGTCATACTTGGGATGGATGAATGATTTTGTAGTGTTGATCCTCTGGGCATTCTCATCAGCCAGAAGAGCGCTGCCCAATTGCACGGTGTACTCACTTAAAAAAAAAAGCCACATTCAGAGGAAGACACGGTGACTGAGAGAGGGGACAAGTACTCAGAGAGAGGCATGGAATCCTCGTGGCACCCCTGACACGTACTGCATATAACAGTGGGCCACGGTGAGCACCCACTGCTCGTGGATCAGCACGCCTGCACACCGGAACTCTCTGCCCTGAAACAGGGCCACCTGCCAGGGTTGGGAGCCTCTTGGACATGGAACTCCATTAACAATCCTTTCCCCTGTGTCCTGGGCTGCATGGAGACATGGAGAAAACATGGGTGGCAGGCAGGCGTCAGGGGAGGACTGAGTCCCCGCGGGTGGATTCCTGGAGACAGTGATGGAGAGAGAGGCAGACAGACAGGGAGGCACGGAGAAGGGCAGAGGCAGAAACTGAGCCCAGCGCACAGAGAGCTGCAGACAGACGGAGAGAGACAGAGGGAGCCTGCCCAGAAGCCCAGGGGAGCGTCTGGTCTGCAGGCAGCCCCAGTGGGACGCTGGTGGGAGACACAGTGAGAGGGCATCATAGGGGTCACACGGGTCAGAAGGAAGCAGGAGGAAAGGGGACACAGCAGAAGAGTCTTGTCTCCAAGGGAGAAAGCTGCTGCAGGGGGAGGGTCCTGACTCAGGGACTCCTTGGAGCGCGGGGCCCTGGGGAGGGGAGGCAGGGACGCTGTGAGGCCCAGGGGCAAGGTCAGGCCCCCCAGTCTGGTCCTCACCTCCTTGTCCAACAGATGCCAGGGCCAAGGACAGCAGTACAACGAGCAGGGGTGAGAGACTGGGACCTGCCATGTGTCCTCTCTGAGCCTCTGTGACTGTCAGTTACAGGAAAGGTCTCTGCTTGTGGGGCTGGAAAGAGAAAGAGTTCAGGAACCAGGAGTCCCTGTCCCCAGACCCTTTCTCCTCCCTTAGACCCAGGAGACCTATTCTGCACCCACCTCCTTCCTCAGCCTCAGAAGTCTAAGCCAGAGGCTCCCTTCCACTCAGAACCCAGGGGTCAGGCATCCTATCTCTCTCCATTTATAATTCTATATCCCAAGTTCAATTTAGGTAAAAGACCCAAAACTCTAGACCTCCAGACTGTCCTCCTCAAACAACCAGAATCTCAAGCCCCTACTGCTGTTTTTTTAGGAGCAAGAGTCAGCACCTGCCCCTCAACAAATAAGATTTCTTCTTACCTCCAGCGGGTCTGGTCTGATCTGGGTTTCAGACGAGGTTGGGATTCACCCCTGTCCAGCTCTGTGCAGGGTGTCCCTCTTATAGCTCACCCACCCCACCCCTACCCCTAGGGTCATGGAGTACAGGTGCCCCCAGCTCTGGGTGCCCCTACCTGCATTTCTCTTATCTGGAACCCCTGGGGCAGCTAATGCCACAGGCCCGCACTCTCTCCACCCTCACTCCTGATGCCAGGTCAGGGTGGTGCCCAGGGGGTTTGGCTCCAGCTAATTCTAATTTCACCATCTCTGGTGGCAGCTATCAAGGGAGGGACCAGGTGCTGGTTCTGAGAGGAAGGACAGGAGTCAAGGACTTGCATAGCTCAAGAATAGTTTGTGTCCTGGGTCTTCCATTGTGGCCAATATTTCTTCCCTCCATCCCCTTTCAGGGATGGCCTAGATGCCACACCCTAAATCTGAGCAGCTGTGGGGCCTTGTCCAGACTGAACCCAACCCCAACCCTTACATTGGGGCATCAATAGAAAAGAGAAGGCTTTCTTAACTTTATTCACCTAATTTTTAGTGTCATTACTTATTCTGTGTCTCATATTATACTTAGATTTCTATACATGCTATCTATAGGTAAGAAAAATATGTGTAGCAAACATCATTTAATTTAACCTTTTACTT
Source organism: Saccopteryx leptura (assembly GCF_036850995.1). Classification (NCBI taxonomy): domain Eukaryota; kingdom Metazoa; phylum Chordata; class Mammalia; order Chiroptera; family Emballonuridae; genus Saccopteryx; species Saccopteryx leptura. Next base: position 68,848,906 of record NC_089505.1, read on the forward strand.
ACTCTATAATATATCTTGAGCATTTTTCTCTTGGTATATTTGTATCATCTCTTACTCCTTTATACTGTTGCTTAATATTTCTTATTATAACTTATTATAGTATTATTCTGATCTATGTAATCTTTTCCTCATTGAAGTACATTTGGGTAGTTTGCATTATAACAACAGTGGAATGAATTTCTTTCTATGATTATCTTTCCTTGTTGTAGTCATTCTGCTAGTATCCACCCAGCATTTACCCTGAGCCAGAATTGACTCTGAGCTCTGAGGACACAGCATCAACCAAATAGCAAAAATTCCTTCACAGAGGCTTTCATTCCGGTGGTGGAGACCTTGAGTAAAATATTGCTATGGAGACAAATAAGACCAGAAAGAGGAATAGGGAATTATTAGGTCTTATTTTTCTCAGGGACCCCTGTGGTTATAATAGTAGAAACTGTGGTTGAAAATATTCCACATTAAGAAGATATTGAACATAGTCTTGAAGATGGTGGACAGATTCATGTAGCTACTTGGGATCAATCAGTGCATACCTGGCAGAGTGAACAGGGAGTTAAGAAAGGAAGGTGTGACCTAGAATGTTCTAGCAGGAAAGACTTTTTTTTTTGGTGTAATTATTTTTATTATTTATCAATTACAGTTTACATTCTATACTATTTCTATTAGTTTCAGGTGCACAGCATAATAATTAGAAAATCACACACTTTACAAAGTTTTTCCTCTGATATTTTCAGTCCGCACCTTGCACCATACATAGTTGTCATATTATTGATTACATTCTATATGCTGTACTTTACATAGCAGAAAAGACTTTTTAACTTGAGGTGAGTGAGAAGGGCGGGCACTGGTGTCAGAGCCATCACAGGACTCATGTGGTACAGGGACTGAGGAGCAAGGTAGGACTTTGACTTTACTGTGAGCAGAAACCATTGCCTCATTATTTTAGATAGCACATTTCTACTAGTGGAATTGACCCCCACTTCTAAGTCAGCATAAGTGTGATTCATTCCTCAGCTCTGAGCCCAAATCTTATCTTAATCCCGACCTCTAACCCAATTCTACCTCTGTCCCATAATTTGATGCATAATATACATTATTGTTGCCTATCCAAGCATTCACTCCTTCTAAAATTTTGTCAGAACCTTGATTTGGTTGGATAACCTTGAATCCTCATGTGACTACAGCTAAGGTTTCCTGCATCAATCATGCAGCCATATTCTGCTGTGCAGGGATTGGTTTAGGAATGAACATGTGATGCAGTTCTGACCAATGAGGAATGAGGGAAGATCACTGGACCACTTCTGCGGACCACTGTCTTGTTTCCAAAGTGAGACAAGAGAAGAGCTCTTCTTTTTTCTGTTAGATGGTGCCCCTTCTGGATGTAAATTCTGGAAGTGAGGCAACCCTCTTGGAGTCATGAAGGGGACTGACTGGTAGACCAAGCCATAGCAACACCGATGGCCACACAGTGAGGTGGAGATAGTGAGGGTCTTTGATGAGGCTGCTGAGCTGGTGAATTAATGCTCCATGGGGCCCGTTCACATTACATCATCTTCAGATTTTTATTTCTTGCTTTGAAGTTTTTTTTTTTGTTGTTGTTCTTACAGCAAAACTCTTGCTTATTAAGACCTTTGTGTTGAGTTCAAATCTCGTCAGATTTCAACTCTAATCGCAAACCATGAAATCTCAATATAATTTTCACTAAAACTTAGTGTGAGAATCTAAATTAGCCAACCAACTTAGTGCTTTTGCCGTGATAGCGCATTCTCTTGCTCTCCTGCCGCGTCCTCTCTCAGACTCATCCATTATTCACTTGCAAAATATGTATGAAACCAGCTGTATACCAGGCTGGGCTGAAGACTGAAGATACAGTGGTGCTTGAACCTGGACACCCTTCCTGCAAGAAACTGACAGTCAAATGTAAGAGAAAAAATGGCTCAAGTATTGATATACAAATGTAAATTTACAACTATAATGTGTGCTTTGAAGTGAAGGTGCACAGGGTTGTGGATGAACTTGTGGTGAGGAGGTTGACCCAGAAAGAAACAAAGAGCTGAGAGTGGAAAGAATAATAAGCATGAACTAGAAAAGAATGGAAGGGGCCTGGAGACTTATGTAGAGGAAACAGCAGGTGCAAAGGTCCTGAGATGGAGCTCAGAGAACAGAGGTTGTATGGAACCAGACAATGAAAGACTTGTAGGTCATAGTGAGTTGGAGTGTATGTTGTGGAGAACAGTGAACCACTTAGACTTTATTCAGAGGACTGCCATAACAACAACTGTACACACCACCTGGACTTTCACAAAATCTCTCACATTGTCTATCAACTATTAGCATTGTAACGCTGACTCCATACTGACTAAATAAATCCAAGCCAAGTTCCCAAACTTATTTCTCAAGGCAAAGGGAAGCATTAAATAATATGATGAAACATGTTTATATTCTTGACTGGTGGTGGCACAGTGGATAGAGCATCAACGTGGGATACTGAGCAAAAACCATAAGGTCGCCAGCTTGAGAGCAGGGTCATTGACTTGAGAGTGGCATCATCAAAATGATCCCATGACTGCTTGCTTGAGCCCAAAAATCGCTAGTTAGAAGCCCAAGGTTGCTGGCGTGAGCCCAAGGTCTCTGGCTTGAACAAGGGGTCACAGGCTCATCTAAAGTCCCCCGTCAAGGAACATGTGAGAAGCATTCAGTGAACAACTGAAGTGACACAAATACAAGTTGTTGCTTCATCTTTATCCATTCTCATCTCTCTCGCTCACTAAAAAAAAAAAAAGAAGAAGAAGAAGAAGAAAAGAAATTAATATTAGCTCCCTTGCCACACATCATCCAAATAATAAAGCAGCTTTAATTTTCTGTTGTACCCTTTATGTGACGGGTCAAACACTTGTTGGACTTTGTCACTATTCTTCTATAGGCCAAGTGAAAATCATCTTCTCCATTCATGTAGATGACAATAGAGAGGCTTAAAAGAGGCAAAGTCACAGGAACAAAGTCACTCAGCTCTGGGGTTAGAAGGGAGAGAAATCAAATGCTGGGGACTGCTGTTGGTCTCACCATCACACAAGCCCACACCCTGGGAAGGAAATTTCCTTGGGACACCTCACATACTCTTTGAGTCTCATCTGGCTGAAAACAAATTCACGGCTACATGAGCTTATTAATGATGCAACCCTCCCCCCCATTGATGGGATTCCTAAACTCCAGTGGGTTAAGTGCCAGACCCATTCCTAAATTCCACCTTGAAACCCCAACTCATACATTTGAAAGTTGTGTAACTTTATTTCCCAATATCACCTTGATAAATTTTATTTCCTTTTCTTTAATTAACTGAGGGGTGAGGGAGATAAAGAGACAGACTTTTGCATGTGCCTTGACCGAGCTCCACCTGGCAACCCCCGTCTGAGGCCAGTGCTTGAACCAAAAGAACTATCCTCAGGAATAAGACATGATGCAAATATACTAAGAGAAAACAGCTTAGGGTATATTATAGAGTAAATAAAAGGTTAAATTGAATGATGTTTGCTATACATATTTCTGTTATGTATACATAGTGTGTATAGAAATCTAAGCATAATGTGAGACACAGGGTAAGTAATGACACTAAGCATTTGGTGAATGGAGTTAGGAAAGCCTGCTTTTTCTATTGATACCCCAATGTAAGGGTTGGGGTTGTGTTCAGTCTGCACGAGGCCCCATAGGCTGCTCAGATTTAGGGTGTGGCATCTAGGCCATCCCCGAAAGGGGATGGAGGGAAGAAATGTTGGCCACAATGGAGGACCCAGGACACAAACTATTCTTGAGCTGTGCAAGTCCTTGACTCCTGTCCTTCCTCTCAGAACCAGCACCTGGTCCCTCCCTTGGCAGCTGCCACCAGGGATGGTGGAATTGGAATCAGTTGGGGCCAAACCCCTTAGGCACCACCCTGACCTGGCATCAGGAGTGAGGGTGGAGAGAGTGCGGGCCTGTGGCATTAGCTGCCCCAGGGGTTTCAGATAAGAGAACTGCAGGTAGGGGCACCCAGAGCTGGGTGCATCTGCACTTCCTGACCCTGAGGATTGAGGCAGGATGGGTGTGCTACACAAGGAACACTCTGCACAGGGCTGGACACGGTGGATCTCAACCTAGTCTGGAGCCCAGATCAGATCAGATCCACGGGAGGTAAGAAGAGATCTTATTTGTGGTGGGGTAAGTGCGTCCGCATGGACGAAAACAATAGAAGGGGCCTGGAGACTGTCATGTAGAAGAAACGCAGGTGCAAAGGTCCGGAGATGGAACAAAGTAGAGATGGAGCTCAGAGAACAGAGGTCGTTTGGAACCAGACAATGAAAGAACTTGTAGGTCATGGTGAGTTGGAGTGTATGTTGTGGAAAATGGTGAACCACTTGGACTTTATTCGGAAGACTTCCTTAACGATCGTATTTTCAGAATATCAATCTGACTTCTCTGTGAAGGAAGAATTTGAAGGGGATGTGGAAACACAAAGAGGTGATTTCTATTGATTTGAGAGATGATGGTCACTAGGTTTAGTCCATTTTGGAGGTGGAGATGGAAATAAGGGAATGGATACAAGATGCATTTAAGAGAGAGAATGAAAAGGCTGTGGCACTAGTTTGAGTGAAAGGTGTGGTGAAAAGATGGAGATGTTAGAGCTTCAAGATCTTTTGCGTGGCCTGACCAGTCGGTGGCACAGTGGATAGAGCGTCAGACTGGGATGCAGAGGACCCAGGTTCGAGACCCCGAGGTCGCCAGCTTGAGCGCGGGCTCATCTGGTTTGAGCAAAGCTCACCAGCTGGGACCCAAGGTCGCTGGCTTGAGCAAGGAGTTACTCGGTCTGCTGTAGCCCCACAGTCAATGAACAACTACGGTGTCACAACGAAAAACTAATGATTGATGCTTTTCATCTATCTTTGTTCCTGTCTGTCTGTCCCTCACTCTGACTCTCTCTCTGTCTCCGTAAAAAAAAAACTCCCAAAAAACAACTCTTGCTTGATGGACATTGCGGTGCCATTCAATAAGGAAGCATGGTCAGATTTAATCAAGAGCTTATGAGAGGATGAGATAGACCCAAGCTCCTGATGTCCAGTATAATTCTAACTGTACTGTCTACTCTGACACACTCTCAACAACAATCTTGACACAAGACCGAGTCTTCATCCTTTGAGTTGTATGAACGTTCATGTACATCCTCGTGCCTTCTGACCATCCAGAATACAATCGTACATGTACATCTTTAAAGTTTGAGCTGGAGGTATGTGAAATTGCATGCGATAACAAAAAGATTTTATTTTAAAAATGTGTAAGGCAACGTTTAAGAAAGGCAAATGTATATTCTTCTTGTCTCCATAAATTGGTTATCAAACAAACATGATTTAAGTGAATAAAACTGTAATTGTAACTAATTTCATTTTTTGAAAAAAAAAATCACTCCGGGGTCAATGAGCATGAAAAAAACTCACTACTCAAAGAGTGAACCTGTAAACTCATTTCATACCCAATCCCATTTGTCAGTACTGCTGTATTCTTGAACAAGGCCAATTTATACCTCAAAGTGGTACCTACTTTCTGAGCAGGCTCCTGACTTCAAATATCAACTGAAGTTGCATCTCACACCTCAACCATTTTTAACCTTGTCTCTTGACTTGAACCCTGAATCCATATCATAAGCAAAACTCAGTCTTCTTCCAAACACTAGATGTGACCATGCATTTATCTCAATCTTGACCCCCAGGCACGAATTGGACTTTAGTCTGCATCCCTGTCATATTCCAGGAAGTCCACTTTGACATCCTCATGAAATCATCTCCAATTCATGTATGATACCAATCCTAACACTTGGACCACAATCCCAGCCTTTGGCTTATTGCAACCCAATTTCTACCGAAAATCTCATCCTCATTTCCATGCCCAGCTCTTTCCCGAACCCCTTCATCAACAGTACACACCACCTTGACTCACTCTTCCACAAAATTCCTATCATTATCTACCAACTATTAGCATTTTAATGCTGATTCCTTACTGACTAAATAAATCTAAGCCAAGTTCCCAAACTTACTTCTCAAGGCAAATGGGAGGATTAAATAATATAATGAGGCCTGACTTGTGGTGGCACAGTGGATAAAGTGTCAACTTGGAATGCAACGCTGAGGTCACTGGTTCAAAATCCCAGGCTTGCCTGGTCAAGGCACATATGGGAGTTGATGCTTCCTGCTCCTTCCCCTAGTCCCCCTCCCTCCCTCCTACCCCACCTCTCTAAAATGAATAAATTAAAAAAAATTAAATAATATAATGAAAGAAATTAACATGCCTGACTGGTCGTGGCGCAGTAGATAGAGCATCAAACTGGGACACTGAGGTCCCAGGTTTGAAACCCTGAGGTCACCGGCTTAAGTGCAGGCTCATAGGTTTGAGCACAGGGGTCACTGGCTTGAGTGTGAGATCATCAAAATGATCTCATGATCACTGACTTGAGCCTAAAGGTTACTGGCTTGACGACCAAAGTTGCAGGCTTTGGTCCAAGGTCACTGGCTTGAGCAAGGGGTCACTGACTAGGCTAGAGCCCCCAGGTCAAGGCACGTATGAGAAGCAAGCAATGAACAACTAAAGTGACACAGCTATGAACTGATGCTTTTCATATTTCTTCCTTTCTGTCTGTCTCACTTAAAAAAAATTAATATTAGCTGCCTTACCACATATTATACATATGCAATGTGTCAAAAACTTATTGGACCTTGCCAACTATTCTTCTATAGGTTCAAGTGAGAATCCCCCCCCCCCATTCTTATTGAGAGGTTTAAAAGAGGTAAAGTCACAGGAACAAAGTCACTCAGCTCTGGGGTTAGAAGGGAGAGAAATCAAATGCCGGGGACTGCTGTTGGTCTCACCATCACACAAGCCCACACCCTGCTTAGGAAATTTCCTTGGGACACCTCACATACTCTTCGAGTCTCATTTGGCTGAAAACAAATTCAGGGCTACATGAGCCTATTAATGATGATATCCTCCCCATTGATGGGATTCCTAAACTCCAGTGGGTTAAGTGCCAGACCCATTCCTAAATTCCACCTAGACAACCCAACTCATACATTTGAAAGTTGTATGACTTTATTTCCCACTGTCACCCCAATAAATTTAATCTTTCTTCCTCCCTCCCTCCCTCCCTCCCTCCTCCCTCCCTCCCTCCCTCCCTCCCTTCCCTTCCCTTCCCTTCCCTTCCCTTCCCCTCTTTCTTTCTTTCTTTCTTTCTTTCTTTCTTTCTTTCTTTCTTTCTTTCTTTCTTTCTTTCTTTCTTTCTTTCTTTCTTTCTTTCTTTCTTTCAGTTGAGAGGAAGGGAGATAGAGAGACAGACTCCCGCATGTGCCCCAACCAGGCTCCACCCAGCAACCCCAGTCTGGGACCAATGCTCAAACCAATTGAGCCACTGGCTGCGAGAGAGGAGGAGTGAGAGAAGGGGGAGGGGGAGAAGCAGAGGGTCACTTTTCATGTGTGCCTTGACCGGGGATCAAACCAGGACATCCGCATGCCAGGCAACGCTCTATCCACTGAGCCAACCAGCCAGGGCCTAAATTTAATTTAAAATAAAAAGCAATGTCACCCCCAGAATTATAGACGAAAGAGTGGGTGTCACTGTTAAGGTCATAAGAGACACCACGGTTTTCAGTATAGCCTAGGATGCCCTTGAGAGAACCCTTCAACTACAATTTCACCACCTTCTTTTTTTAATCCATATTTTAAAGACCATTCTGATTTTCTTTTTTTTTTTAATTGAATTAACTTGGATGACACTGGTCAACATAATTATACAGGGTTAAGATGCACATTCCACAACACATCATGTGTACACTGCACCGTGTGCTCACCACCCCATGTCAAGCCTTTGTCTGTCACCATTTATCTGCCCCCTGTCCTCCTCCATCTCCCCCCACTCTGGCAACAAACACCACACTGTTGTCTGTGCCTGTGAGGTTTATGTTTTTCTTTAAATCCTTTTCTGCTCAACCCCTCCACCCCTCCCCACCAGCTGGGGAGCCTGCTCTACATCTATGAATCTGTCTCTCTTTTGCTTGTTAGTTCATTTCCTTCATTAGTTTCCACATATAAGTGAAATCATATGGTACCTGTTTTTCTCTTACTGGCTTATGTCACTTAGCATAATACTCCCCAGGTTTATCCATGCTGTATCAAAAGGTAAGGTTTCCTTCCTTTTTATGACTGTGTAGTATTCCATTGTGTAAATATACCACAGCTTTTTTATCTTCTCATCTACCGATGGGCACTTGGGCTGCTTCCAAGTTTTAGCTATTGTAAATAATGCTGCAATGATCATAGGGGTGCATTTTTTTCTTTTAAATAAATTTTCCGCTTCTGGGAATTGCTGAGTCACAGACAGTTTCATTTTTAATTTTTAAAAAATGTTTATTTGTTGACTTTAGAGAGAAGAAGGGAGAGAGAGAGAGAGACAGGAACATCAATCTATGCCTGTATGAGTCTGACAGGATCAAACCAGCAGCCTCTACACTTTGGGATGATGCTCTAACCAGTGTTTTTCAACCACTGGTCTGTGGACTGGTGCAGGTCCTCCAGAAATTTTGTGCTGGTCCATGAAAGAGTTGACCACCCTAATGTTGTATGAAGATTATGGACTCAGTGATCTTAGTTGAATTTGCCTTATGTTCAGGGTGATTTCTGCCTTAGCAGTCCTGGAAATAATTCTCCTACTTTCACCGGTCCCCAAGTGTAAGAAGGTTGAAAACCACTGCTCTAACTAACTGAGCTATCCGGCCAGGGACATTTTAATTTTTTTTTTTAACAGAAACAGAGAGAATCAGAGAGAGGGATAGACAGGGACAGACAGACAGGAATGGAGAGATGAGAAGCATCAATCATTAGTTTTTCGTTGCACATTGCAACACCTAAGTTGTTCATTGATTGCTTTCTCATATGTGCCTTGACCGCAGACTGAGTAACCCCTTGCTCGAGCCAGTGACCTTGGGTCCAAGCTGATGAGCTTTGCTCAAACCAGATAAGCCTGCGCTCAAGCTGACGACCTTGGGGTCTCGAACCTGGATTCTCCGCATCCCAGTCTGATGCTCTATCTAGTGTGCCACCGTCTGGTCAGGTGGGATATCTTAAATTTTTTGAGGAACTCCATACTGCTTTCCTCAGAGTCTGCACCAATCTGTGTTCCTACCAACACAGCACAAGGGTTTCCTTTCCTCTGCATTCACTAACACTTGTTTTTGGTTGATTTATTGATGATAGTTGTTCTTACAGGTGTGTGGTGATATCTCCTTGTGTTTTTAATTCACATTTCTCCAATGGTTAGTGACATTGAGCATCTTTTCATATGTCTGTCGGCATGTGAGCTACTGTGCAGGTGCTACCACACAAAGTGGCATTTGCCTCAGCAGGGTCTGGCACCTGACAAGATCTCCCTTTGGATATGCTGACTGTGAAGCTTATTGGATCCTGCTCTGATGTTATCTAAAGCTGGCCACTGGGTATCTTGGTTCTGGGGGTCTTCAGAAGGACTCTTGTGCTGGTCTGTTTAAGATACTGCCTGTGATGGCCCTCAGCAACCTATTTGGAGGTACAAGTGGTCCACAGTTTGTGGACCCCTCTGCTAGGCCTGGGTGTCTTCAGGAAAGACCAAGCTGTGTACCAAGGCCAGTTTTTACTAGCACCAGGCCTGGGGGCACGTCAGCTAAAGTCCCAAGGCACCACTAGATCTGCCTTTACCTATCTCCACCTTTTTTTTTTTTCTTTTTTCTTTTTCTGAAGTGAGAGGCAGGGAGGCAGAGAGACAGATTCCTTCATGTGCCCAACCAGGATCCACCTGGCATGCCCACTAGGGGGCAATGCTCTGCCCATCTGGGGTGTTGCTCTGTTGCAACCGGAGCCTTTCTAGTGCCTAAGGCAGAGACCATAGAGCCATCCTCAGTACCCGGGCCAACTTTGCTCCAATGGAGCCTTGGCTGTGGTAGGGGAAAGAGAGGTAGAGAGAAAGGAGAGGGGAAGGGTGGAGAAGCAAATGGGCACTTCTTCTGTGTGCCCTGGCCTGGAATCGAACCCAGGACATCCACACGCCTGGCCGACACGCTATCACTGAGCCAACCAGCCAGGGTTGCCTATTTCCACCTTTAGGGTACATGTTAGTCTGTCACTGTAATAACCCCTGGGTGTAGTTCTCAGGAAGGCAAAGGTTCCATAAAGTTGGTCAAGGGGGTGGGTCCAGAGAGAGAGGCTACTGCTTTTCCCCCATTTGTGATGCTGCACAAATGGGAGTGGCCCACCCAAGAAAGATGGCACCTGCATTGAGGGAGAAAGACTCAGTACAGGGATCTTGGTGGCTGTTTCTTCAGCTCTCTCCTGAGAGTCACAAACCCCAGACTTTCCTCCTGTGACTTTAGTTTGCTCTGCCCTCCTTTTGTGAGAGCCCAGGGTTAGTGGCTCCAAGCAAAATTTTGTTAGTTGGCTCTTTAAGAGAGTGCCGTGTCTGTAGCAAAGTCCTGTCTCTGTCTGTCGGACAGAAAACCTGCTGCTTTTCATAGCGTGATGCTATCTGGATACCTCTTCCTGGTTCCGGTGCTCTGGGAAGGGGAGCCCAGCTTGGGGATTACACCCCACACTTCTGAGAGGAAACACCCCACAGGTGAGATATCCCTCCAGAACTTCCAGCCACTACTTGTGGGAGCAGGTCCCGCCTTTTTCACATCTCCATTCTTTCTACCATTTTTGATTTGGCTTCTTCTGTAAATCCTTGTTGTTGTTTTTTTGTTTTTTTTTCTCAGTGTAACAATTTCTTTTTTATTTGTTTCTTTTTTTTTTAATAATTTTATTTTTTTAATGGGGTGACATCAATAAATCAGGATACATATATTCAAAGATAACAAGTCCAGGTTATCTTGTCGTTCAATTATGTTGCATACCCATCACCCAAAGTCAGATTGTCCTCTGTCACTTTCTATCTTGTTTTCTTTGTGCCCCTCCCCCTCCCCCTTTCCCTCTCCCATTCCCTCCTCCCCCCCCCCCCCCCCGTAACCACCACACTCTTATAAATGTCTCTTAGTTTCACTTTTATGTCCCAACTACGTATGGAATAATGCAGTTCCTGTTTTTTTCTGATTTACTTATTTCGCTTCGTATCATGTTATCAAGATCCCACCATTTTGCTGTAAATGTTCCGATGTCATCATTTCTTATGGCTGAGTAGTATTCCATAGTGTATATGTGCCACATCTTCTTTATCCAGTCATCTATTGACGGGCTTTTTGGTTGTTTCCATGTCCTGGCCACTGTGAACAATGCTGCAATAAACATGGGGCTGCATGTGTCTTTACGTATCAATGTTTCTGAGTTTTGGGGGTATATACCCAGTAGAGGGATTGCTGGGTCATAAGGTAGTTCTATTTTCAGTTTTTTGAGGAACCACCATACTTTCTTCCATAATGGTTGTACTACTTTACATTCCCACCAACAGTGTATGAGGGTTCCTTTTTCTCCACAGCCTCTCCAACATTTGCTATTACTTGTCTTGCTAATAATAGCTAATCGAACAGGTGTGAGGTGGTATCTCATTGCCGTTTTGATTTGCATTTCTCTAATAGCTAAAGAAGATGAGCATCTTTTCATATATCTGTTGGCCATTTGTATTTCTTCCTGGGAGACGTGTCTGTTCATATCCTCTTCCCATTTTTTTATTGGATTGGTTGTTTGTTTGTTGTTGAGTTTTATGAGTTCTTTGTATATTTTGGATATTAGGCCCTTATCTGAGCTGTTGTTTGAAAATATCATTTCCCATTTAGTTGGCTTTCTGTTTATTTTGTTATCAGTTTCTCTTGCTGAGCAAAAACTTCTTAGTCTGATGTAGTCCCATTCATTAATTTTTGCCTTCACTTCTCTTGCCTGTGGAGTCAAATTCATAAAATGCTCTTTAAAACCCAGGTCCATGAGTTGAGTACCTATGTCTTCTTCTATGTACTTAATTGTTTCAGGTCTTATGTTTAGATCTTTGATCCATTTTGAGTTAATTTTTGTACAGGGGGAGAGACTGTAGTCCAGTTTCATTCTTTTGCATGTGGCTTTCCAGTTTTCCCAGCACCATTTATTGAAGAGGCTTTCTTTTCTCCATTGTGTGTTGTTGGCCCCTTTATCAAAAATTATTTGACTATATATATGTGGTTTTATTTCTGGACTTTCTATTCTGTTCCATTGGTCTGATTGTCTATTTTTCTGCCAATACCATGCTGTTTTGATTGTCGTGGCCCTATAATAGAGTTTGAAGTCAGGTACTGTAATGCCCCCAGCTTCATTCTTTTTCTTTAGGATTGCTTTGGCTATTCGGGGTTTTTTATAGTTCCATATAAATCTGATGATTTTTTGCTCTATTTCTTTAAAAAACATCATTGGAAGTTTGATGGGAATTGCATTAAATTTGTATATTGCTTTGGGTAATATAGCCATCTTGATTATATTTATTCTTCCTAGCCAAGAACAAGGTATATTCTTCCATCTCATTATATCTTTTTCGATTTCCCTTAACAATGGTTTATAGTTTTCATTATATAAGTCCTTTATATTCTTTGTCATGTTTATTCCTAAGTATTTTATTTTTTTTGTTGCAATCGTGAAGGGGATTATTCTTTTGAGTTCCTTCTCAGTTGTTTCATTGTTGGCATATAGAAAGGCTATTGACTTCTGTATGTTAATTTTGTATCCTGTGACCTTACTGTATTGGCTTATTGTTTCTAGTAGTCTTTTTGTGGATTCTTTGGGGTTTTCGATGTATAGGATCATATCATCTGCAAAAAGTGATACCTTTACTTCTTCTTTTCCGATATGGATGCCTTTTATTTCTTTGTCTTGTCTGATTGCTCTGGCTAGAACCTCTAGTACCACATTAAATAAGAGTGGAGAAAGTGGACAACCCTGTCTTGTTCCTGATTTAAGGGGGAAAGCCTTCAGTTTAGTGCCATTTAATATGATGTTAGCTGATGGTTTATCATATATGGCCTTTATCATGTTGAGATATTTTCCTTCTATACCCATTTTGTTGAGAGTCTTAAACATAAAATTGTGTTGTATTTTATCGAAAGCCTTTTCTGCGTCTATTGATAAGATCATGTGGTTTTTGTTCTTTGTTTTGTTGATATGGTGTATTACGTTAACCGTTTTACGTATGTTGAACCATCCTTGAGATTCTGGGATGATTCCCACTTGAACATGATGTATTATTTTTTTAATATGTTGTTGTATTCGATTTGCTAGTATTTTGTTTAGTATTTTAGCATCTGTATTCATTAGAGATATTGGTCTGTAGTTTTCTTTTTTTGTGCCATCCTTGCCTGGTTTTGGTATGAGGGTTATGTTGGCCTCATAAAATGTGTTTGGAAGTATTGCTTCTTCTTCAATTTTTTGGAAGACTTTGAGTAGAATAGGAACCAAGTCTTCTTTGAATGTTTGATAAAATTCGCTGGTATAGCCGTCAGGGCCTGGACTTTTATTTTTGGGGAGGTTTTTAATGGTTTTTTCTATTTCTTCTCTACTGATAGGTCTGTTTAGGCTTTCTGCTTCTTCTTGACTCAGTCTAGGAAGGTTGTATTGTTCTAGGAATTTATCCATTTCTCCTAGGTTGTTGAATTTAGTGGCATAAAGTTTTTCATAGTATTCTACAATAATTCTTTGTATAACTACGGTGTCCGTGGTGATTTCTCCTCTTTCATTTTGGATTTTGTTTATATGAGTTCTTTCTCTTTTTTCTTTGGTGAGTCTTGCCAAGGGTTTGTCAATTTTGTTGATCTTTTCAAAGAACCAGCTCCTTGTTCTATTAATTTTTTCTATAGTTTTTCTGTTCTCTAATTCATTTATTTCTGCTCTGATTTTTATTATCTCCTTTCTTCGGCTGGTTTTGGGTTGTCTTTGTTCTTCTTTTTCTAGTTCCTTAAGGTGGGAAGTTAAGTGGTTCACTTGGGCTCTCTCTTGTTTGTTCATATATGCCTGAAGTGATATGAACTTCCCTCTTATCACTGCTTTTGCTGCATCCCTTAGATTCTGATATGTCGTATTGTCATTTTCATTAGTCTGTATATATCTTTTGATCTCTGCACTTATTTCTTCTTTGACTCATTCATTTTTTAAAAGTATGTTTTTTAGTTTCCACATTTTTGTGGGATTTTTTTCCTCTTTTTTGCAGTTGAATTCTAGTTTCAAGGCTTTATGATCAGAAAATATGCTTGGTACAACTTCAATTTTTCTGAATTTGCTGATGTTGTTTTTGTGGCCCAACATATGGTCAATTCTTGAGAATGATCCATGTACACTGGAGAAAAATGTATACTCAGTCACTTTGGGATGAAATGTCCTGTAGATGTCTATCATATCCAGGTGCTCTAGTGTTTTGTTTAAGGCCACTATGTCTTTGTTGATTCTCTGTTTGGATGACCAATCTAGAGCCGTCAGCGGTGTATTGAGGTCTCCAAGTATGATTGTGTTTTTGTCAGTTTTTGTTTTAAGATCAATAAGTAGCTGTCTTATATATTTTGGTGCTCCTTGGTTTGGTGCATATATATTAAGAATTGTTATGTCTTCTTGATTCAGTGTCCCCTTAGCCATTATGAAATGGCCATTTTTGTCTCTGAGTACTTTTCCTGTCTTGTAGTCAGCATTATCCAATATGAGTATTGCTACACCTGCTTTTTTTTGGATGTTATTTGCTTGGAGTATTGTTTTCCAGCCTTTCACTTTGAATTTGTTTTTATCCTTGTTACTTAGATGAGTTTCCTGTAGGCAGCATACAGTTGGATTTTTTTTTTAATCCATTCTGCTACTCTGTGCCTTTTTATTGGTGAGTTTAATCCGTTTACATTTAGTGTAATTATTGATACTTGTGAGTTTCCTATTGCCATTTTATATCTTGCTTCCTGTTAGTTTTGTGTCTTGTTTGATCCTTCTCTTTTGTTTTTCTATCTTTTGTTTTTATTTGGTTGTATTCCATACATCTTTCCTCTGTTGCTATCTTTTTTATCTCATGTGCTTCTGTGGTGGTTTTTTCAATGGTGGTTACCTTTGAGTAATGAAAAGGGTCCCTACCCTGTTCATTGTAGTGAACTATTTTGTGAGTACTTTTGCACTCCATTGTCCTTTGCTACTGTTAATCTCCATCTTCTCCCCCTCTTTCTTTTTGTTGTTGTCACAGTTTAAATTTGGTTTTATTCTGTTCTTCTTGGAGCTTTTACTTGTGGCTCTGTTTTTTTTTGTTCTTTGTATCTGATTGGAGAACCCCCTTTAGTAATTCTGGAGTGGGGGTTTTCTGATGATAAATTCCCTCATCTTTTCTGTATCTGTGAATGTTTTTATTTCTCCTTCATATTTGAAGGATAGCTTTGATGGGTATAGTATTCATGGCTGAAAGTTCCTCTCTTTCAGGACTTTAAATATTGGGGTCCACTCTCTTCTAGCTTGTAGAGTTTCTGCTGAGAAATCTGATGATAATCTAATGGGCCTTCCTTTATATGTTGCATTCTTCTTTTCCCTGGCTGCCTTGAGAATTTTTTCTTTGCTGTTGGTTTGTGTCAATTTCATTATGATATGCCTTGGAGTAGGTTTGTTGGGGTTAAGAAAACTCAGAGTTCTGTTTACTTCTTGAACTTGAGGCTTTAGTTCTTTCCACAGGCTTGGGAAGTTCTCATCTATTATTTGTTTGAGGATGTTCTCCATTCCATTTTCTCTCTCTTCTCCCTCTGATATACCTATTATTCTTATGTTATTCTTTTTGATGGAGTCAGATAATTCTTGTAGGGCTATCTCATTTTTTTCAATTTTTGAGTCTCTTTCTTCTTCTCTCTGTTGTGCCTCAAGTTGCTTGTCTTCTATTTCACTAATCCTCTCTTCTATCTGACCTGTTCTATTAGCTAAGCTTGTTACTTCGTTTTTCAGCTCGTGTATTGAGTTTTTCATCTCTGTTTGATTTGTTTTTATAGTTTCAATTTCCTTGGACATATATTCTTTGTGTTCATTGAGTTGTTTTCTGAGCTCCCTAAATTGCCTTTCTGTGTTTTCTTGTATATCTCAGAGGATTTTTAGGATTTCTATCTTGAATTCTCTGTCATTTAGCTCCAAGGTTTCCAATATATTAAATTTTTTCTCCATAGATTTTTCCTCATCTAGCTGTGTTACCTCTCTTTCTTTTGTATCCATGATATTCGATTTTCTCTTCCTTAATGGCATCTGAGGGTGGTTTTGTTGATAGTATTAATGAGATTTAATAAAGAATAAAAAGTTAAAAAAAATAAAAAAATAAAAAATCGAAGAGATGTTTTTTTAAAAAAAAATTAATAATGAAATAAAGAAAAATAAAATAAAAAAAATTTAAAAAAAAAGGAAATTATTCCCCCCCTCCTTTTTTCCTCTCCTCTCCTCTCCCCTCTTTCTTGAGAAAATCTTGTGGTGAACTGTGAATTATAACAAACAATGCCTGTGATGGAGGGCCTGAATTGAGGAAAAGTAATAAAGGGGCAAAAAAAAGAAAAAAAAAGAGAAAAAAAAACAAGAAAAAAAATGGGGGTATGGGCCCACAAAAAGCAAATAAGGAAAAAAATTTAGGTCAAGAATAAAATGATTTGCTTTTAGGTGTTGGTTGTCTAAGAGTTATGATGAGAGGAATAAGAGGAAAACGGAAAAATGCGGGACAAATTAAAAAATTACTATTGTATTTAGTGGAACAAGAACTAGATAAAATGGAGAGCCAGGGATGGGAGCACTGCTAGTGAGTTAAAAAGGTGAAATAAAAATCCCCCCAAATGCCACAAACATAAGTTTGAGTCCCAGATAAGATAATTTGTTTGTTATTGAGGTTTGAATGAGAGGAGATGTAAAGGGGAAAGGAAGAAACTAATATAGAGGGAGAAAAGAAAGAGAGAGAGAAAAAAAAGCGGGAACCACTAAAAGAAGAAAAAAGAAAGGAGAGAGAGAGAGAGTTAAGGGTTTTGGAGTGCAACCCTCATAGAGAGAAAGGAAGAGGAGAGAAAAGATAATGGGAGATGTAACACTTATGGGTAGTGTAGTTCAAGGAGAGGAGAGAGTAAGACCGGCAGAGAGTTAATCAGCCAAATTG
Source organism: Saccopteryx leptura (assembly GCF_036850995.1). Taxonomy (NCBI): domain Eukaryota; kingdom Metazoa; phylum Chordata; class Mammalia; order Chiroptera; family Emballonuridae; genus Saccopteryx; species Saccopteryx leptura. The sequence goes on from NC_089505.1 coordinate 68,866,022, forward strand.
GAGGAGGAAAAAAAGTATCAAGAATGAAGATAAGAGAAACAAACGAACATATATAATAAAGTGGGATAGGTTATAAAGTCTGCAGATTATTCTTGATTTTGAGAGGTTATCTTCTTGCTTTTTCTTTTCTCTCCCTCTTCCTGGTCGGTGACTCTGTACCCCGGGTTCTGCCCCTTTGGCACACTCAGGTGGAGGTTTGCAGTTGATAAGTCTCTATGGCAATGTCATGTATTGTGCTTTAGTCTCGTTGGCAGTCGAGGCTCATTAGCATTTATAGGCTCCGACAGTGAGAGAGTCTGTGTTCCTGGAGCCTTTCTCCTAGTCTTTCCTTCCTCAATTAGTAGCCTGATAATCCAGCTATGGGGTTGCTGCTGCCTCTGCCTGGGTAGTAAGAGGCTCAAAGAGCTGGCAACTCCCCACTCTATTTTCACTCAGCACAGGGCTCTGGGTAAGGCTCAGTCAGTCTGAGATGCTAGCATAATCAGGCGGGCTTTCCACCCACTCAAAGACCTCTGGCTCTGCCACTCTGTCCGGTAACACAGGCGGGCGCCCACTTCCGGGGCACTTAGAGGAAACTCTCACTCACTAACTGCGTGCGCAGACCTGGATATCCGGCCAGCAGTCTCACGCTCTGAGTGAAACCCCCAACCGCATGGAAAAGTTGCAGCGTTGGAATTGGCTCACGCTCCATCCCCGTGCGCGGCTTTTGCAAGGCGCTGGGGCGGCCCGAGATTCCACTTTGGCCCACACAATGGCCCCTGACTCTGCCCCTCTGTGCGATAACACGGGCGTGCACTCCCGAGGCACTCGGAGGAATCTCTCACTCACTATCTGCGCGCACAGACCAGAATATGAGGCCGGCCGCATTTCCCTCTGAGTACAACCCCCATCAGCACGGAAAATTTCCACCATTGGAATTAGTTCTTGCTCCCTCCCATGCATGGCTTTCCCAGGGCGCTGGAGCTGCCCAGAGATTCTGCTTTTGGCCCACAGAAAGGCCTCTGACTCTGCCTCTCTGTGGGGTAACACGGGCACCCACTCCCGGGGCTTAGGAAGAAATCTCTCGCCCACTAACTGCGCACCGACCAGGAGATCGGGTAAAATGGCTGCCCCGCTTGTCTTTCTTTGTTTGGGTTTGGCGCGAGTGTTAGCTTGTATTGCCTGGGTTGCCACAGGATCAGTTTTTCCTCGGCTTGGATCTCCGTGCCACAGCCTGGTTCAGCCGTTTGTGCCGCGGCCTGGATCTATTCACCCCCTTTGCCCGCCTCAGTTTCTATATTCACAGTTATCAGAGAAAGCCGCCCTGTTTAGGTTAGTGAGGAAGACGGAGCATTTCTTACTCCCTAATTCCTTCAGGGTTTGGTTATATATTTAGCCAATTTTTCACTCGACCATACCTTCGGGTGTATTGCGAAGCATCTGGAGGCTCCAAGTATAGGTTTTTATGTTTCTGGTTGAAGATCTTGTTGAGTTTTGGAGGAGATTTATCAGTATCGCTTCCTACCCCGCCATTACTCTGACCAAATCCTTGGTTTTAAGAAGGCTCTTCAGCTGGTCTTCAGGTGGTTATTCAGCATAATTGTTGTATAGTTTCATTGTAACTTCAGTTCGGTATTGGGAAGTAGTGAGTGAGGCTTCCACTAACTCTACCACCATTGTGGACTCCTTATAATTTCCTTCTTGCTTCTATTTGCCAATATGCACCCATGCTATTGCATAGAGGCCATGTTTCTGATTGGTTTACAGGAAACTGGACTGGGAGTTCTTGCTGCGGTTCAGCATCTGCTCCCTTGGGTCATGGATTTTGGCCTCAAATCAAACGTAATCTCTCTTTCTTTCAATTCTCGGCTAAAAGGGCCTTAGCACTGAAACAGTGGAAGAGGTGGAAGCATGCCTGGGAGCCAGCTAAAGGGAGCCTAGAAGACTTCCTTCATCATCTTCTTGATGTCATTGGACTTGGCAGCTTCCTCCAGGTGGCAGGTCAGATTTGAGATGGAGACATTGAGATTGAGGACATAGAAGGTCATACCATTGAGCTTTCCATTTAGCTCAGGTATAATCTTGCCCATGGCCTTGGCAGCAACTGTAGAACAGAGACGCTGTTCTAGACAGATCCTCGGCCATCATGCCGCAGCTTCCCAGAGGATTTGTCCACTGTCACCTAGGTGTCAGTGATGGCAAGGACTGTCTGCATAAGATCCTCCACAAGGCCAAAGTTGTCATGGATGGCCTTGGCCAGGGGGATCATGCCATTGGTGATGCAGAAGGCAATGCTGACCATCTCGAGGAAGTTGTCACACTTCTCATGGTGCACACACATCACAAAAACTTGAGAGCATCCATAGATGGGGTGACAATGGTGACGTTTCTGCCTCTACCCTTCCAGTGAGCCCCAGCCTTCTCCAAGTTTGTGGAGACACCAGTGGGCTCCACGTATTCTCAGCAGCAGCATCACCCCATTTAATGTTGGCAAAGTCTCTCTCCTGTAAAGATGGAGATGGGTTTTCCTTAGATGAACAGCTTTCTGTTCTCAGCATTGACTGAATCTTTTACCCTTCCATGGGTGGAACCATACTGGGTTATGTAAGCCATGTAGTTGAGGTCAATGAAAGGGTCATTGCTGGTGACAACACTGATGTTTCCAGAGCTAAAAACAGCCCTGATGATCATGTGCCCAATATGTCCAAATCAAATCCCTAGGGCCTTAACCAGGTATAACTAGCACTGTCCAGGAGACGTGACATTCTGTGGAATGGGAGGAGCCCAGAGCCCACAATAACTTTTTGAAGGACAGATGGATTTATTCATTCATTTATTTATTCACTCATTTAATAAATGCATTCAACAGGTATTTACTGAGAACCACCCTAGCACTAGGCACACAGTATAAAGAAAAACATATATAACATATGCCTTTATAGAGCTTAAAAATCTATTGCTCAGTTATTCCCATTTTGCAGATGAGGAAAGTGAGGCCCAGATAGGTGGAAGGGCTTTCCCAGAGTCCAGAGGCAGAGCCGTGATTTGCCTGGATCTGCCTAATACATGGGCAAGTGGAATTCCATGGTCTCCCTGGAAGTGACTGTCAGACAGGCAGGAACTTGAAACCTAGCTTTGCTGCTTTCCGGTAAACCACATCACCTCTCTGAGATGAGCCCCCATTTCTTCATTGTGAAGAAGGATGAGGGGCTACCGAGACTCCAAAGTCCCAAAGGGAGAGCCTCAAGTGATGTCCAGACTTTTCTGTTCAGAATGAAAAGTTCAACTAGATCATCTAGTCATTGGGACCGTCCCAAGTCATTGCAAGAATTTTACCTCCAGACTTGTATAAAGATGCTGAGAGGCGGGGCTGGGCATCTCCAGCCTGACTTCGTGCAACTGCCATGCTTTGTTGCTTGTTAAAATTTTAGATTGAATATGGACTTGGGGTAGCATGCTGGAGAGAGGGGGAGACGATGAAGCTTCATGGGTGTGGGTGGCTCAAAACCCCAAACATTTTTTTAACTTATCAGTGATCCAGAGAAAGAAAGAGGCCAGAGGCCCAGACAGTTCAGTCTGAAGGAGGAGGCAGTGAGGCCTGAAATTCTGGCTCTAAGGGAGCAGAGGATTTGAGCCCAGAATCCTGGGGATGAAGGGATTGGGGTTTACACTAATGGGTCTGAAGAAGGGGGGCTTGAGGCTTGAACCCTTGGGTCTGAAAAATATGTGAGATTGGGTCCAGAATTTCTCACCTGAGAGACAGTGTCTTGCAGATAAGTGTCCTGGGCTGAGAGAAGCCAGGAATCTAACTCCTGGTTAGTATAAGGAGGAGGCTAGGGACCCACCATTTTGGGTCTGAGACAGGAAGGGGTTGAAGCCCAGAACTGTGGGTCAGAGAGAAGGGTTCTGTGTTCCAGACTCCTGGGCTTGAGATATGAGTAGCTCAAGGATTTGATCTGGGTCTGAGAAAGGAGGGGTCTGGGTGCCCAAACTGCCAGGTCTGAAGGAGAGGTTGGGGGTCTAGACTTTTGGGCCTGAGCGAGGAGGTTTTGGGAGCCTAGGATCCTGTATTTTGTGGAAGAAGGGGTCTTGGTTTCCTCTGGGCAGAATATTATTGTCTGCAGAATTTCTGCAATATGGAGGAGTTTAGTTGTGTAGTAAGTGAAACTCTAAAGAAGAGCGAGAGAATGAAGAGAGGAAAGATCTGGAAGATGTTGGCCAGAAGGGACTTGAGTGAGTCTTTGGTTGGGGAAGATCCCTGAGTTGGCAGGGTTTGTGGTGTGGTTGCCTGGGGAGCCCAGGATACCATAAGTCTGGAGACCCTGTCTGGCTCTGTGTCACAGGGGAGTCCTCCCTCCTCTTTTCCAGAGATTGCAGAGTGGACTTGTGATCCACTAATTTGGCCCATCTTCAATGTTTCCAGTTTTTGAGAATAGGAGCCCACCAACCAGAATTTCCACCTCCATTGTTCTCTTTTATTCCAGACTCTGGGTGCTCACTTGTGGCAGGCCCTTGTTGGATTCCAGTGAGCTGTCTGTGTGCCAACCACCTCACCGTCTCCTAGTTTGTCACCTGTGAAATGCTCAGACCCACCTTTATGTCGCTTTCTGTACTTATGAAGAGAGCATTTCTGTCCTCCTTCCTTTCTTCCCTCTTTCCCTTCTCTCTCTTTCACTCTCTCTCATTTTATGGATGGGGAAACTGATGCTTGGCAAATGTAGAGAAATGTGCCACTGTATTAGTGGGGGGCAAGAGGCAAAGCAAGGTTTCAAAATCAATTACATTTTTCTTCCCTGTCTCTCTCTGTTAAGGTCTCCTCTCCACAACCTTAGCTCTGCAGAGGTTCTCACCATATTTTTCAGGTTATAAAAGTGCACAGGCACAGAGACAAAATTGAAAGAATGAGGCACCCGTGACTACGTCCACATGCAGTTTGGTTCATGCTCTTTATTCTGGCACTAATTCATTTTATATGAGGATCACATGCATATCCATTTCTGTATATTTCTTTTTTTATTTAACAGCAGATAGCATAATCATTCTTGCATGACACTAACAATTCTACATAATCATTGCCCTGAACAGCTTCATTAGTATCCTGTCTTACATCAGTTTATTGTTTACATAAACGATCCACTAATTTGGGACAGGTTCAGTGTTTCCAGTTTTTGACAGATAATGTTGTGATGAATTCAAACCTTGCCCACATTTTGGATTTACTAGAATTACTAGGTCCAAGTGATGAAGAAGGCTCTGGATTCGCCTTGCTTAACCATTTCTTTGTAAAGCTTGTACCAATTTGTAGTTCCAGTGTTGAAGACTGCAGGTCTCACGGTATCTTTGCCAGCACGGAAGTTTCTGTGTTTTGTGTTTTGCTAATAGGTTTCTGCTACGTGTATTGTTTTATCAGGATATGATGAATGTTTTAGTCTGACTTTTTAAATGGCAAAGTCAAATGTGGCTGTTAGTCATAGATGTCCTTATTTCTGTAAGTTTCCCATTCAGAGCATAAGGCTGGAGAGATGGGAGTATGGAGAGATTAGGCATTCATTTTTATGGTTGTACCTATCCATTTGCGGTACCTGCAAACACGGGTGTAGACAGCTGGATCAAAGGGTGGTACACAAGGGAAATGTCCCGATGACACCAGGCCTTCCAGGTAGCCATTGCACATCAGTGGACTTCCTGAGTCACCCTGGAAGGGAGACAGCAGATTAGCGTTGGCTTCAAAGAAACCAGCACTGCGGCCCCACGCTCCCCCGCGGTAATCAAGTCTTTGTCCTGCCAGACCACTGTCTTCCACCTGGACCAATGAGAAGAGACTCAATGTCTCTGTGAACTAAAGAGAGAGCTTAATGCTATCATGGAAAGGACCAACCAGGTTTTCTGAAGACATTGGCTTGAGCCTTGGCCAACCACAGGGAGGGGGCGGAGCTTACAAGAAGTCAGAACCTCGTTTATTTTCCATCTGGGAGAGGGAGCATTAGGTCCAGGCAGTCTGATACATTCCCTTTCCCAGGCATGGGGCACAGGGTCGTTCTGGAAACCAGGGGCAGGACCAATGACCTAATTTACAGGACACAGTGCAAAATAATGACAAACCACCAGGTTTACATATACAGTATAAAGTTTAAGACAGCAAGATGAGTGCATTAAACCAAATGTGGGCGTGTTCATATTGTGCGGCTCCGTTCCCACATGGCTTGCACAATTAGGTTTAGTTTAGGTGCTAAGTGGGGACAAGGGGGACCCTCCCATTTTTTGAACATACAGTCTTGTCCCATCACCCCTCTTTCTAACACACACTGTTTCACCGCCCCTGAAAGTTGAGAGCTCATTTCAGCAAATGTATTGGGGATACAAAGAGGCAAAGGGTAAGACAGAGAGAGAAACAGAGGAAAAGGGAAGAGGAGGGGTACAAAGAAGCAGAAATGTTGAGCTGGAGAAAGAGGCAGAGATGGAGGAAATAAAAAAAGTGACAGAGGCGAAATCCTAAGAGAGAGACAGAGAGAGAGAGAGAGAGAGAGAGAGAGAGAAAGAGACAGAGATAGGAGGGTTACAGATGAGGAAGGGGAGACAAAGAACAGGAGGGCCCCTTCTTGTCCCAGAACCAGGACCAGATGCAAAGCTATATAAGGAGGACATTAGCCCGGAGCACATCTCAGTGACTGCAATGAGTATTTTAATGCATACCTTAAAAATAAAATTTAATATGAAAACTATCCATGACAAATCTGATTTTTCAATTTTAGATAAACACAGGGTCAGTACCTTGCTGTGCTGGTTTATATAAGAGCCTGAGGAAAGTGTAAAATCCAGTCAACTTTGATTGCTTTTTAAAAAAATTCTTGATATATTGTTCATCATGGATTTTTTTTGCATAGATTATTTATTTATTTATTCTTAAATTCTTATTAATTTTTCTTTCTTTTCTTTCTTTCTTTCTTTCTTTCTTTCTTTCTTTCTTTCTTTCTTTCTTTTTTTAGTGAGAGAAGGAGAAGGAAAGAGAGAGAAAAAAACACTGGTTTGTTGTTCCACTTATCTACGCATTCATTGGTTGAGTCTTGCTTGTGCCTTAACTGAGAATCCAACCTGCAACCGTGGCATATTGGGAAGATGCTCTAACCGAGATCACTGGCCAGGATGCATGGATCATTTTAAAAAATATTTCATTGGGATATGATTTATCGTGGTCACTGAGCTTTTGGTGCCCCCTTAGTGTTTGTGCTGGTAGCCAGTGCCCCACTCCCCTTCCCATGGTCCCATCTCCCGTTTCTGTCCTTGAACTCTGTGCCCACCCGCAAGGCCATGCCAGCCCCCTGGGCTCCCTCTCTGAGCTAGGCAGAGGACTGAGCAGAGAGCCAGGAGAGCGGGACTGGGAAGATGGGGGAGGGGGAGCTCAGCAGCAGGGTCAGGTGTGCAGACTGTGAGGAGAGGAGGGGACTCACTGTGCAGATGCAGGAGAGTTTGTCCAGGGAATCAGCACACATCATGAACCTTCCTACAACAGAATCATAGGTCTTCTTGCATTCTGGGATGGAGATACGGGTGACATTCGAGCACATGAGCTCTGATGAATTTGTTGCTGTTGGGGAAGTTAGGGGTCAGTCAGAGGATTGGTCTTGTTGACCTCTGGATGCTGAAGTAATAGAACAGAGACTTTGGATATTGAAAGGGAAAGGGCTGGGTGAGTCAATACTATGGTCAGGAAAAGGGACGTATCTCTTGGACTGCTGATTCTGAGGGAGGAGGGGGCTTGTTTCTGAACTTCTGGGTGTGAGGGTGCAGAGTACTGGGGTCAAGACTTCTGTGTTTAAGGGAGGGGGAGGGCAGAGGCCAAGACATCTGGGTCCAAGGGAGAAGAGGTTTGAGTGTCTGGGATCTTGAGGGAGGGTGGGGCTGGGGGCCCGGGCTACTGGGTCACAGGGGTAGTAGACTCACTTGCATTCATGGAGGTGAGGCCCCACCCAGAAACAGTGCAATCTGTATCAATTTCTTGGCAGACTTCAGGCAGAAGGACTATCTCCACAGTTGATGACAGTGTGGCTGGGTAGCTTAGCTTCACAAGCATGATGTCGTGTAAGTCTGTGACATTGTTATACCGGGGATGGATGAATGACTCTGTAGCCCTGATACGCTGGACATTCTCATCAAACAGAAGATCACTGCCCATTTGTACCATGTACTCCCTTAAAATATAAAAATAAAACAAAAAAGCAACATTCAGAGGGAGACACTGTGACTGAGAGGGGGACAAAGACCCAGAGACAGTGGGACAAACACAGAAAAAGAGGTAGACAAAAATGCAGAGAGAGAGATGGAGTTCCCGTGGCTCCCCGGCCACGTACCTCAGATAGCAGTGGGCGACGGTGAGCACCCACTGCTCGTGGATCAGCACGCCGGCACACTCGAACTCTCTGCCCTGAAACAGGGCCACCTGCCAGGGTTGGGAGCCTCTTGGACATGGAATTCCATTAATAATCCTTTCCCCTGTATCCTGGGCTGCATGGAGACATGGAGAAAACATGGGTGGCAGGCAGGCGTCAGGGGAAGACTGAGGTTGCCGCGGATGGATTCCCGGAGACAGTGATGGAGAGAGGGGCAGACAGACAGGGAGGCACGGAGAAGGGCAGAGGCAGAAACTGAGCCCAGCGCACAGAGAGCTGCAGACAGAGACGGAGAGAGAGAGAGGGAGCCTGCCCAGAAGCCCAGGAGCGTCTGGTCTGCAGGCAGCCCCAGCCGGACGCTGGTGGGAGACACACTGAGGGCAGGGGGAAGCCTGGGGGACACACGGGCCCCACGGGTCAGAAGGAAGCAGGAGGAAAGGGGACACAGCAGAAGAGTCTTGTCTCCAAGGGAGAAAGCTGCTGCAGGGGGAGGGTCCTGACTCAGGGACTCCTTGGAGCTCGGGGCCCTGGGGAGGGGAGGCGGGGACGCTGTGAGGCCCAGGGGCAAGGTCAGGCCCCCCAGTCTGGTCCTCACCTCCTTGTCCAACAGATGCCAGGGCCAAGGACAGCAGTACAACCAGCAGGGGTGAGAGACTGGGACCTGCCATGTGTCCTCTCTTAGCTTCTGTGGTCTGTCACTTGCAAGAAGGGTCTCTTCCGCTGGGGCTGGAAAGAGAAAGAGTTTAGGAACCAGGAGTCCTTGTCCCCAGACCCTTTCTCCTCCCAGAACTAGTAGATCTATTCTGCACCCAGCTCTCTCCTCAGACTCAAAAATTTAGGCCGGAGACTCCCTTCCATTCAGAACAGAGGGATTAGGCTTTCTATCCCTCCCCACTTATAATTCTATATCCCAAGTTTCTTTTAAGTTAAAGACAAGAAACTACAGACCTCCAGACCCTCCTTCATAACCAACCAGAAGTTTCAGCCCCTACTGCTTTCCTCTGAGGAGCAAGAGTCGGCTGTCCGTACAAATGCACCAACCCCGCCACAAATAGGACTTCTTCTTACCTCCAGTGGGTCCGATCTGATTAGGGCTTCAGTGAAGATCGTGATTCAACCGTGTCCAGCTCTGTGCAGGGTGTCCCTCTTATAGCTCACCCACTCCACCTCAACCCACAGGGTCATGGAGTGCAGGTGCCCCCAGCTCTGGGCGTCCTTACCTGCAGTTCTCTTATCTGGAACCCCTGGGGCAGCTAATGTCACAGGCCCGCACTCTCTCCACCCTCACTTCTGATCACCCAGATCAGGGTGGTGCCTAGGGGGTTTGGCCCCAACAGATTCTAATTCCATCATTCCTGAGGCAGCTATCAGTGGAAGGAGCAGGTGCTGGCGCTGAGGGGCAGGACAGGAGTCAAGGACCTGCTGAGCTCAGGAATAGTCTGAGTCTTGGGTATTCTACTGTGGGCAGTATTCTTGCCCTCAGCCCCCCTCACGTGTGGTCTAGTTCCTACACCTCAACACTGAGCAACCTGTGGAAGCTATTCAGGCTGAATCCCAGACGCATCTTGCAGCCTGAACCCAACCCCAACCCTAATATATAAGTATGAATCAAAAAAGAGGGCTTTCCTATTTCCACCCACTAAATGCTTACTGTTTCATTTAGTCTGTGTCTCATACGAAACATTATCTAATGTAATCTTTCACTCACTCTACAGAACATCTTGAACAATTGTTCCTCTTAGTACATTGAGATCATTTCTCCTTCCTTTATACTTTTGTATCATATTCTAAGCTACAGAGAGAGGAACAGACAGACTGGAAGGGAGAGAAATGAGAAGCATCAATTCTTTGTTGCGGTACCTTAGTTTCTCAGTGATTGCTTTCTCATATGTGCCTTGACCGGGGGGCTACAGCAGAGCATGTGACCTTTTGCTCAAGCCAGCGACCTCAGGTTTAAACTGGTGAGCCTTGCTCAAACCAGATGAGCCTGCGCTCAAACTGGCGACCTCGGGATTTCGAACCTAGATCCTCCGTGTCTCAGTTCGACACTCTATCCACTGCTCCACTGCCTGGTCAGGCTAAGCTGCAGCTTTATTCTGATTTACGGGATCTGTTTCATATTGAAGTACCTTGGAATCACTTTCATTGTAGTAATTGTGAAATGGGTTTCTTCATAGAATCATCTTGACTCATTATTTTCATCCCAATAGTAGTCACTGAGCACTTACTCTGAGCTAGAATCAACTCTGGCCTCTGAAGACACAGCATCAACCAATCAGCATAGATTCTTGTACAGAGGCTCTCTCTCCAGAGGGTGGAGACCATAAGTAAAAAAAATTAAAACTTCAAATTTGTCGTTTTTTATTTGGCAGTAAGTGCTGTGGAGAAAAGTAGGACCAGAAGGAGGCATATGTAATTATTGGTTCCTTTTTCTCTTAGGGACCCCTGCGGTTATAATATTAGGATCATTGGTGGGAAAGACTTTATGTGAAGAGGACATTGAACATAATCTTTTTTTTTTTCTTCAAGTGACAGGAGGGTAGATAGTGAGGCAGACTCTCAGCAAGTACCCTGACCAGGATCCACCTGACAACACCATCTGGGGCTGATGCTTGCAACTGAGATATTTTTAGCACATGATGATGACATGCTTGGACCAACTGAGCTATCCTCAGCACCCTGGGCCAATGCTCAAACCAATGGAGCCACTGACTGCAGGAGGAGAAGAGGAAGAAAAGGGGAAGAGGGAGAGGGAGAGAGCGGGGAAGGTTAGCAAATGGTCACCTCTCCTTTGTGCCCTACTGGGAATCGAACTTGGGATGTCTATATGCCAGGCCAATGTTTTATCCACTGGACCAGCCAGCCAGGGCCTGAACATTATTTTGAAGGAGGTGGTGGATGGATTCATGTAGCAACTTGATTCAGTGAGTTCCAGGCATAGTGAAGAGACAGATGAGCAGGGAAGGGGTGATCTAGAATGTTCCAGCAGGGAAGACTTTCTGACTGAGTGAGCCAAAGGGAGGAGGGCAGGCAATGAGAGCAGAGACATCACAGGACTCAGATGACACAGGAATTAAGGAAAAGGTACAAGTATGACATTTACTTTGAGAAACACAGGAACCATTATCAGATTATTACTAGACAGCCAATTTTTAATAGTGGATTTGACCTCCATTTTTATATTAGAAACCAACATATGTTTTATTTCTTAGTCTGAGCCCATTTTTTTATCTCAATTCTGACCTCTAATCCAATTGTTTTATCTCTCATAATTTGACCCATAATAGACATTGTTGCCTACCCAGGCATTCACTCTCTCTGCCATTTATTGGAAACTTCATTTAATTTGGATAACCTGCTGTCCTCATTGTGATCACACATAAGCTTTACTGCACCATGCATGGGAGCCCATCAGCTTTTCGGGGATTGCTTTAGAAATGGACATGTGATGCAGTTCTGGTCAATGAAGAATGAGGAGAAGACCACTGGGTTACTCCTGGGAAAACTGTTTTCTTCTTCTTTTTTTTACAAACTATTTTTTTATTTTTCCATTACAGTTGATATACATTTTATATTAGTTTCAGATATATGCCCCATGTGACTAGTCATCACATAATTTACTATGATTATGCCAATAAATCTTGCACCCATCTGACACTGTACATAGTTATTAGAATACTATTGACAATATTCCCTATGCTATACTTTACATCCCCATGATAATTCTGTAACAACCTTTTTGTATTTCTTAATCCCTTTAACTCATTCACTCATTCTCCCAACACACCTCCCATCTGGCAACTGTCAAAATATTCTCTTTCTCTATGAAGTCTGTTTCTGCTCTGCTTGTTCATTTATTTTTATTTTTAGATTCAATTGTTGATAGATAATGTATTTATCGCCATTTTATTGTTCATATTTTTTAAATCCTTTTTTTCTTTGTCTTAAAGTAGACCCCTTTATTATTCAATGTAATATTGGTTTGGTGGTAATGAATTCCTTCAGCTTTTTTTTTTGGTCTGGGAAGCTCTTTATATGTCCTTTGATCCTAAATGATAGCTTTGCTGGGTAGAGTAATCTTGGTTGTAGGTCCTTGATTTGATCACTGAATATTTATTGCTGCTCCCTTCTGGTCTGCAAAGTTTCTGCTGAGAAGTCAGCAGACAGTTTTATAGGAGCTCCCTTGTAGATAACTAGCTGTTTTTCTCTTGCTGCTTTTAAGAGTCTTTGTTTTTAATCTTTTGCACTTTAATTATGATGGGCCTTGGTGTGGGCCACTTTGGGTTCATCTTGTTTGGGATTCCCTGAACTTTCTGGACTTGTATATCTATTTCTCTCACCAGGTTAGGGAAGTTTTTGTCATTATTTTTCAAATAGTTTTTCAATTTACTTCTCTCTTCTCCTTATGACAACCCCATGATGCAAATGTTGGTATGCTTGAAGTTGTCCCAGAGGCTCCTTACACTATCTTCATTTTTTTCTTTTCTTTTTTTTTCCTTCCTCAATTTTTTTCTTTTTGATTTTTTTTTTCTGTTCTGATTGGCTGTTTTATGTTTCCGTATATTCTAAATTGCTGATTTGATTTTCAGTGTCATCTACTCTACTGTTGATTTTCTGTAAATTATTCTTTATTTCAGCTAGTGTAGCCTTCATTTCTAACTGGTTCTTTTTTATGGTTTCTATGTTCTTTCTAATGCTGTTGAAGTTTTTGTTGGGCTCTTTGAGCATCCTTATTACCATTGTTTTGAACTACATATCTTGTAGTTTGCTTGCCTCTATTTTTATTTAGTTCTTTTTTTCTGGAGATTTCTCCCGTTCTTTCATTTGGGACCTGTTTCTTTAGGCTACTTCCCTGTGTTTGTTTCTATGTATTAGGTAGAGATGCTACATCTCCCTGACTTGGTAGAGAGGCCATGTGCAGTAGGGCCCACAGGTACAGCTGCCCTAGGCACCGGAGCTGGGCACCGCAAGTGTGCCCTGTGTAGGTTGTGTACACTCTCCTCTTGCAGTTGATCCTTGATTGCTGTTGGTGTCACTAGGAGGGATTGACCCCCAAACCAATTGGCTGTGAGGACCAGCTGTGACTACAGAGGAGGAGATGCTGTGCAGGAGTCACACCAGTGGAGCAGGACTTGCTTTAGTGGGGCTTTGGTACTCACCAAGTCCACCTCTTGAGTGTGTTGCTCACAAAAGTGGTAGGATTATAGTTTGGTGTGGTCTGATGCTGTCCACTGGGTGCACTAGCTCTAGGTCCTCCTGGAAGGTGCAAGGTCAACCACCACTGGTGCCCTGCTTAGGCACACCTGGCATGACCTACATATTGATCTTCAGGTGGCTGCTACTTGTGCTGGGGTTGGAAGTGCCCAGGAGAGGCCAAGATGTGAACCAAAGTGGCTGCCACCAGTGCCAAGCCTGAGGCCACATAGCAAGAGATACTGGGTATGCAGGGGCCAGATGCTGCTTGTTTGAGATTTTAAGAGAATCTGAAGTATGAGACAAGAGAGGCCAGTTGTATAAAAAAGCCACTGGAAATGTCATGGATGGGCCCACAAGTTGGGTGGGACAAGGTCCAAGGGAATCACCAGGATGGGGAGAACAGTGTGAGCCAGGTTGATGGAGACTCAGATATGGTACCCACCTATTGGCTCTGTGAGAAGGGTGTCACAAAAGGATTAACGGCCTCTGCCAGCACTTTAGTCTTGGAGAAAGCTATCCCCTCAGCTCTTGCACTGATACCTGACAATTCAGTTCCTCCCCATATGTCCTTGGTGCCCTTTGAGCCGCTTCACTAGTGCTGGAGCTCTGAAGGAGTGAGTCTGAGTATGTCGATGTGTGAGTTCTTTAAGAAGATCACCTGGGACTCTAACAGCCCTGCCTCTGACTCAGCCACCGTCTCCGCTGGTTTTTACAGCCAGAACCCAGCACTGGCACTCTGGGCTAGGGGCCCTGATGTGGGGCTGGGACCCTTGCTCCTCACGGGGTGGGGAGGTTCTCCGCAGCCGAGATATAACTCTCAATTTTTTAAAATTTTGATGGGTTGATTGATTGATTTGAAAGAGAGAGAGAGAAATTGATTTGTTGCTCCACTTAGTTGTGCATTCATTAGTTGATTCTTTTCTGTGCTCTGACTAGGGATCAAACGTTGGCGTATGGGCACAACAGTGTAACCAACTCAACTGAGTGACCAGGGCCATATATCTCTTTATTTTGAACTGCCAAACTTGCTTCCCCTTCCTACCGGTTTCAATGTGGCTTCTTCATATCGTTAGTTGTAGGATTTTCATTCAGCTAGATTTCAGGCAGTTCTGAATCATGGTTGTTTTGTAGTTAAGTTGTAATTTTGATGTGGTTGTGACAGGACTCAAGTACCACGTTTACCTATGCCGCCATCTTGACTAGAAGTCAAACACTGTTATCTCATAATATTTCACAAATTTCTATACATAGTATGTATTTGTAACAAACATATCTATACTAAACATTACCTAATGTAAATGTTTATTCACTCTAAAAATATTTTTAAAAAATTTTCCTCAATACATTCAAATTATATATTCTTTATTTATACTGTTACATAATATTCTATACTACACTATTATCCTGATTTATGTGATCAGTTTCACAGAGAAGTACATTTGGATAGTTTTTATTATAATAATGTTGGGATGAATTTCTTTGAATATTAATCTTTGCTCAGCGTCTTCATTCAAGAAGTATCCACTCATTTACTCAATACCAAAAACAATTCTGCTCTCTGAGGACACAGGATCAAGAAAACATCAAACATTCATTCCTAGAGGCTGTACTTCTTATGGGTGGAGACCTTGAGTAAAAAAGAAAAAATGTTAAATATACAAAGTTTGTTAGGTAGCAGCAGTTAGCCCTAAGGAGAAAAATAAGAGCAGAAGTAGGGACAGGGAATTACTGGTTTCTTTCCTTCTCAGGATCCTCTGGGGTTATAGTATTAGAAAAGATGGCTGGAAATATATCTTGTATATCTTCATGATCACACCTGAGAACTGGCACCTGCCCATCCTGACAGCTGTGCCTTGCCCTGGGGGATCTTGGACACTGATCCTGGAATCTTCTGATTTATCACCTTAGATTTGAAGACCGGTTTTATTCTACCTTACTGGATTCACTTTTTCCTTCAACTTCTTGGGAAACTTTGAACTTATCTATTTTGGTGTACCTGCCAAGTATACTTCTCTAAGCCCTTCCACCTACTTGGTTGCATGCGTGAACCAGGCAAAGCTAACAAGAGCATCACTCCTTTCCTAGAAATACTTATTGCTTCAAGAGTGGGGGATTCCGTTCAAGCTGGGCCCATTGGAGATCTTTCCTGGGACTAATATCAAGATGCCAAGAGAAAGGAGGTCTTGCTTTTTGCTGGGCTTGCTTAATTGGGTCTATCTGTAGCAGCTATGTTTCCTCCCCAGTTTACAGTGGCTAGAAAGAGGTACATAAGAGAAGGGCAGACATAAGAGGTGAACACCTGAGAAATATGGGAGAAACAGAGGCAGACAGAGGTGAACAGAGCAAGAGAGCAAGAGTGTGCCAGAGGGACAAAAAGAGAACTGATTGGCCTGACTTACCGTTTCAACAATGGGACTCCTGTATCCACGTCACTTCATCTGTCATCTTGAGGCAGGTCCACAGCCTTATTAGCCACCTGAGTGAACCAGTCCTCTCTTATGCATCAGCCAGTTTGAACTGAGGCTCTGACACTTGTACCCAAAGTCTCCCTGAATCGGCTGAAAGAAGCTCCCTGTCTATGTGGGTCCTTCCAGGTTTTGTCCATGTTTTGTCCTCTGGTCCTCTGCCACACTCCACAGTCTATGATTTTATGCCTGAATTTTTGGGTGATCTTGGAAAAACCCCTTCACTGCCTTGACTTCAACCATCCACCTACTTAACACCAGAAACCAATCTTCCAGTCGTTTCTGGTTTATGTTCCACTGGGGACATTTCAATATTACATAAATGTAGAATGATATGAAGGAATATTTCTTAGCTCTATAAGGCATGATGATGTAAGTTCATTATGTTTTAAAATTTTTGTCTTTTAGAGCAGAGGATTGTTAACTTTTCCTATAGAGAGCCAGATAGTATATATTTTAGTTTTTGAGAACTAAGAGACAAAATCAAGGATATTATGTAGATACTTACATACCAAGGGAGAAAGTAAGTTTCCACACATTTTTAATTGACATTATTCAACATATAATAACTATTTACTACACATTATTTTGTCATACGGTTTTATATTTAGCCTGTTTTAGTCTGTTTCAGCAAACATGATGAAATATTTAAGAAGGAAATGATAGCCAAATTTTCTTCAAAATATTCCAGCATTAAGGAAGACTGTAGGAGTGTGAGTGAAACAAGAACCCGTTTTGCATTGTTCATTGTTAAGACTGGTGGTGGCAGATGAGGGTTCATTATGCTATCTTCTCTATTTTATATAGGTTTGAAATTTTCCAACATAAGCATTGTTATAATTCTTTAGGCTGAGATGACCCTGAGATAGTCCCTTCAGACACACATCCCTTGCACCAGGGATTTAGTGTCAGGCATGAAAGACTTCCTCTGGATTTCTGGCATTAGTGGATTTCCATGGAGGGTGAGGAGGGCTGATGCATTCAAGGCATCTCACACATCCACAACTCCATCCACATGACTCACAGAACATGATTGAATAGGATTGGTCACCTGACCAGAATGCAGTCACACCATTGGTTATTCAGTGACCTGTGATGTGGCTGAAGAAGAAAAGGTAAGCTGAATCAATTAGATTTTCTTTCATGAAAATGTGCTCTGAGCAATTCTGGGAGAGTGGAGCAGGTGGTGGTTGAAGGTGACATTGAAAGGTTGTGAATAGAAAGAAAGATGGGGAGCATGGAGAAGCAGACACTGAAAATGCAGAAGCAGTAGAGATAGGAGTTATAACATTGAATAGATGAGTTTGATAGTTGTTAGCAAGAAAGCCATGGAACATACTGGAAGAGCCAGGAGATAGACCTAGAGGGGAGCCAGTCTGCATCTTGTTTGTTGTATTTTTTTTTTTTTTGCTGTCCTCACAAAACTACCCAATTCACACTCATCTTTTTCAATAACTGTCCCAAATTTCCTCTTCTTCACACTTCAGTTTGGAAACCCCAATAACGTCCCTCACTTCCCTCTACCACAGCAGTTATCTCCTGAGAACTCTAAGCTGTGAGAAGGTTGTTTTCTCCCAAGAGGAAAAAATTGGTGTCTCAGACTTCTGGGGGCTATCAACGTCTTTTACACAGGTGGTGGTTTTATGGGTGTTCATGAGTGTAAATTTAAGCTTTTTATATATATCCTGTGCCCTACTGTGCATATCTCAAAATTTTAGTAATGGGGGAAGTAGAGTTCCCTCCATCATGATTAAAAATACTTGAGCTGCTCAGGAAGAGGAAACATAAACCCTTTAAGTCTGTCTTTCACTGGACAGTGCACTGGATGTTAGAAAACACTTACATGTCTTCTGTCCTTTGAAATTAACTTTCCCTTTCTCTAAATTCTTCCAGGAGAAGGGGGTCCCTTCAGGTAGTGGTAATGGCTAGAGTGGCCATGGGGGTCCTGGTCTCTCTAGACCTCCTGCCAAGCCTCCCATCAGGAGCACAGATTCTGTCCCCCCACCCCTCCCAGCAGGAACAAAGCAAGACAGGCAAAGAGCCAGACAATGGTTTTAGCTTTATTTGGGGCGGGGGGATCCAAAGCTTGTCCTGGGCTCAGCTCCTGCTGCCTATGGTCTTCTTGATCCAGTCCAGGTAGCGGCAGAGGTTGGTGTAGACACCAGGTTTCTTAGGCTGCCCACAGGGGTCTGATCCCCAGGATGTGATACCTTGGAGAACACCATCACACACCAGTGGGCCCCCGGAATCACCCTGGAGGATGTAGGGGTAGAGTTTCACTTCAGATGCCCAGTTGTACCCAGCATGTAGTACCAGCTCTGTACCATGATTGGTCCCCTCTAGCCATTGGAGATAAGAGTATTGTCTCCTGGTTCCAACTGCTGGTTTGGTGAGAGAGATATTGAAAGAGACATGGGGCCTTTCATGTAGGAGGGAACAGACAAATCTAAGGATGGGGAGAGTAATCCTGACCAATAGGAAAGAGAATGCTCTGGAAGGTCCAACCTAGAGAGAAGACAGTGGGGACTGAGCTGATGTGTTCTGCATTCCTGACTTCAGGTGAACAGATCATTGACTCCAGTCACCAAACAGGAGATAGGGACAGGGATCTTTGAACACACACACACACACACACACACACACACACACACACACACACACACACCAATTGCAAGTCTTTTTGGGAAGACACCATTGTTTCTATAAACCCCCCTCATTTAGACTTCAAGACAGCTTTTGGAAAGAGGGATGTAGTTATTCATTCCATCATCCAGAGAAATCAATGTTAAGACAAAATCAGTCGGAAAATGACTATGTTTCTGGTCACTGGAGAAGAAGACATTGGAGCATTGTCTTAAGGTCCAATCATTGTCAAGGGAAGGGAATAAAGCCAGGGAGAACTTCAGGACTGAAGGTCAGCCAATGGGAAAGAGTGTTAAATCAGTGGATAATTGTAGGATTTGTCATCTTGGGGATGGGAGTCAATGAAGGAGCACTGAAGTCCATGAAACCATTTCCTGGACAACAAGGAAGAGAGAATTGTTCCCCTAAAACCAATCATAGTAGTAGGCAGCTGTGCTAGGGAACCCATTCAGGTGCCAGAAAGAAGTGACTGACTAACTGGTCAATGGCAGAGTCAGCACAAGTGTCAGGAACTAACACTCAGAAAAGAGAGCAGAAGGCTGTGTGCCCTCCAGCCTCAGACTCTCCATCATGGACTCTCCTCTCACCCCCTTTAACTGCCCCCACCCTGTGAACTGAACATCACTCAGCAGATGGGGATTCCCAAGAAAATGGCAGCAACTATCTGCACAGAAATTGTGGCCTCCTCTGAATCTTCTTCCCACTTTGTAGAGAAGGGAATGACCTCTTCTGGGTTCTATCTCTTTGGGGTCACCAACTGCCATGACTCCAGCCTCTACAGCGGTAAAAGAGGAGGGAAGAAAAAGGTTTCCGATTGGTTAATTCAGAAGTAATTTCCATTGGTTAATTAGGAAGTCACTCATCTGGCATAAATAAGCTCCTCTGCTGTCACCTGCCCAGACCATACCCTCTGTGACTTGCCCAGGATAGATATCTTCATATCTCTTTCAGGGAAAGATTTCCACTTCTGCACAGATGAGGGTGTCAGGAAAATTCTCTGAGGAGGTAGAGATTGTTAGTTACATGAGAGAACAACCTTTTCCTTCCATCCTTGTCTGGATCGAACATTTCTTCTGTGAATCCACAGATGTCCAGGGAAGTTTCTGAACATTTCAGGCCTCACTACTTTGCACCACATTAAACAAATCCATGGCTCCTGCTGTTTCCTTTTTCCCACCCAGAGTGTGACCAATGGACTCTACTGTTTGATTTTTGCTCAGTCATTCTCAGTTTAAGAATCGAGAGTGGGCCCTGGCCGGTTGGCTCAGCGGTAGAGCGTCGGCCTAGCGTGCGGAGGACCCGGGTTCGATTCCCGGCCAGGGCACACAGGAGAAGCGCCCATTTGCTTCTCCACCCTTCCACCGTGCTTTCCTCTCTGTCTCTCTCTTCCCCTCCCGCAGCCAAGGCTCCATTGGAGCAAAGATGGCCCGGGCGCTGGGGATGGCTCTGTGGCCTCTGCCCCAGGCGCTAGAGTGGCTCTGGTCGCAACATGGTGACGCCCAGGATGGGCAGAGCATCGCCCCCTGATGGGCAGAGCGTCGGCCCCTGGTGGGCGTGCCGGGTGGATCCCGGTCGGGCGCATGTGGGAGTCTGTCTGACTGTCTCTCCCTGTTTCCAGCTTCAGAAAAAAGAAAAAGAAAGAAAAAAAAAAAAAAGAATCGAGAGTGGGCTCTGTCCAGATAGTTGGGTTGGGTAGAGCATCATCCCGATACACAAAGGTCGCAGGTTCAATCTCCAGTCAGGGCACAGACAAGAACACATTGATGTTTCCCTCTCAGTCTCTTTCTCTATCTTTCTCTCCCTCATCCTCTCTCAAATCAATCAATAAAAAAATAAATCAGAGGAATGGAGGACTTGGAGGTGCCCCCTTGGGGACACCTCTGTCCCACTTTTTCCAGTCTTCCCATCTCCAGACCACCAGGATCTCAATCTCAGCTACATCCTACTTCTTCCAAATGTCACCTTCTCCTAGAAGTCTTCTCTGACCATTTTAATTAAAACACCACCCCTTCTTTACTCCCTATCTTCCTACCATGCACGATATTTCACTGTAGCCCTTAACTCTACCTCCTCTTTTGTGTTATATGTATTTGCTTATTTTTTATTCCCCCCTCCCACCGCCAGCATGCATTCCATAAGGATCCATATACAGCTTGGCACTTAGGGCCTGTCAGATCCTCACAAGTAAGTGTTGAGTTAATGACTGATACTCATTCTTTAATTATTAATTAATGAGTGAAATTCATCTTTCTTGTTAGCCTTTGACAATGGACTTGATGGGAAAATGTCTATCTGGCACTTTGATGTGTCAGAATTTCTCTTATGTGTACCATCTCATTTAGTCTTCACAACAGCTTTTGAAAAGAGGGATGTATTCACTCATTCCATCATTCACTCATCCACATAATCATTCAATAACTATGTATTTATTGAGCACCACCCTGAGCACTAGGAATACACAGTGAAGAAAATAGATGTAACACAAGCCCTTATAGAACTTATTGTAAAAATCTATTGGTTAGTTAACCCCATTTTGCAGATGAGGAAAGTGAGTTCAAGAGTCGGGAAGGGACTTGCCCTGAGAAAAATGGACAGTGCCACTGTTCACACAAATCTGCCTGGTTCCTGAGCAGGTGGGTTTTCCCATAATCTCATTTTCTTCCTAGAAATGAGAGTCAGATAGGCAGGGACGTGAATCCCGGCTCTGCGACTTCTTGGTGAATCTCAGTGCCTCTCTGAGATGAACCCCAGTTTCCTCACTGTGCAGCACAAGTTGGGGCTACATGGACTCCAAGTCCTAAAGGGAGCAACTCTGTGAGAGTCCAGAGTTTTTGGTCCAAGATGATGATGGAGCTGGGAATCTAGACAATGGGTCCCGAGACAGGAAGGGCTTGGGCTTTGAATTTTGCCAATGACTTGTAGTCCACTGGCCAACCAGCTCCTCCTCTCCCTGCTGCTACCCTGGGGCCTGGTAACAGTGCTTGAGCCTGAAATAATGTAGTTCTGGCCATCTCGAGGGCAGTGATCTGTCAGGTTGATGGGCTTCACTTTGGGCCCTAGGGATGCTGGACTACGTAGTCGAACGAGCATCAGATCATGGTTGTTGTCTCCACTGCTGTTGCTGTAGCCGGGGTGTGGGATGGACTGAGCCACAGCCTTTTCTTGCTCTGGCCCATTCTTATTCTGCAGGCTGTGATCTCCTAAGCGTACTGTGTACCTCCTGTAATGATGGGGGTTAGTCTGAGATCCAGCCACATCATTACAGCCTCCTCATTCTGGAGCCCAAGACCTGGCCCCTCCCCCCTCAGACCCAGGAGTCCAGGCCTTTCACCCCCTCCTCTCTCAGGCCTCCTCTCTTAGAGGCCCGACACCAAGCTCTCTCATTCTTGAGTTTAAGTCCCACCACCCATTTCCCCAAGCCCGGCCCACCTCTGCCCCAGGCATCTACTCATGGTTTTTTACAGTGGGCTGCTGTGAGGACCCAGTTTCCATCTACGAGGACACCCCCACATAGGAGCTGGACGCCCTGGAACAAGGCCGACTGCCAAGGCTGCGAATGGGGCTTGCACGGCTGGCTCCCCAACACTTTGGTCTCCTCTGCCCTCCAGTGTCCTGCAGCGAGAAGGAGAGGGTTGGATCCCCACTTCTGGGGCAGTTTAGGGGGGGATTGGAGGGCAGCAAAACCACAGTATGTTCAAAAGGACACACCTCCAGTTGTCTGTTTGCCTCCTCATGTGTCCAAACATTGTCAATGAAGGGCTCCCGGTTTGCACACGCGGTCGCAAGGATATACATGTACGCTCATTGAAGGCTAAAGGTGATCAATCAGAGCCACACACCCAAGCATGCTACCACATGCCTTCACATGCATCCATATGTTCCTACACTCCTGTGTGTATGTGCACCCCTCAGCCAGCAGCCTGCAGGCTTGGTACACTCATGCAAATTAGCAGCACAATCTGACACACTCCTACCTACGCCTACCAGTGCCATGCCCCTGTCTGCCTTCTCACCTGCACAGGCTTCCAACAGCAAGAGCAGGAACACTCAGGTCCACATGGCAGCAGCGGGTAGGCGTCCTATGCTGGGGCCTGGGGGAGGGAGAGCAGGGGCTGAGAATAGAGGATGGAGGAACCTGAAATCCTATTTGGCTCTAAGGGATGGGGAGGGAGTAGAGCATCCAGAGCTGTTCTTCTGGGTCCTGCGGGAGGCAGGGGCTGACACCTGGATTCTTGGGTCTGAGGAGAGATGGTGCTGCTGGTCTAGGTTTTTATGTGCCCGGAAAAGGGAGATAGTATCCTAGACTCCTGAATCTCGGGGAAGAGGAGGCTAGGGCTCAGATTCCAGGGTCTTGAAGGAGGAACGGATCTGAGGTTAATGCCATGGGTCTGAAGGAGGAGGGGTCTGGGGTGCAGATGTCAGTGTGGGAGACTTGACAGAGTCCAGGAGGCGGGGTCACCTACTGATTCGTCCCCTGTGGAAGAGGTCCCAGTACTTCATCTCTGCCAGGTCCGGAAATCTGGAGCCTTTTAACTGGGAATCCCCGCCTCCTGCTCCGCCTCTTCCTGCGCTGGAGCTGGCAGAGCGTCCCTGGGCTTGAGTGAGTAGGGACTGAGGGGCGGAAGGGACATTCTTGAGGGAGGAGGGGCTGGAATCTCGGGCAGGCCAGGGAGAGGGGCTCAGTGCTGTGACTCCTGGGCCTGAACCAGAAAGGGCTGGGGGCTCGACATCTGGGGTGGGAGGAGGGGCCGGAGCCCCGGATTCCTGGGTCTGAGGGAGGAGGGGCTAGGGGCCCTGGACTCTGAGCCTGAGGAAAGAGGGGGCTGCTGCCAAAACCCCAAAGAAAAGAAAGGCAAGTCTTCGTGGTTCCAACATCTGAAGGCGGAAGGGCCCCGCCCGCTGTCCCCTGAGAGAACCGGGATCTGGGAAGGCAGGTTTGGGAGGCACCGTGACCTGGTTTCTCTTCCCTGAGCAGAACCCAGGAGGCTTGCTGCAACAGAACTGATGGAGACAGACTTCAGGCAGGACGGACTAAGGTAAGGGCTCAAGGGAAATATTAACTCAGAGGCGTTTCCAATCTGCCCTCCACAGCCCATTCCGTTGCCCTTCCTCCATCCCACAACGCAGCCAGAAAGAAGAAACAACTACGTGCGTTTATTGCAAAATCATCCATTGTATCTGAAGAGATCGAGAGCCTCCCATTCACTTCTCCCAGAACCCCTGGTCAGGAGGGGTGGAGCCACGCCCTTCCTGCGTTCTACTGCGGGAAATTATAGCGCCCTTGACGTCATGGGGCGGGGTCTCTGCGGAGGAGGCGGGGTCACACGGGTAAGGTCCAGCGGGAACGTCTCATTGGGCAAAGTTCCGAGGGGAAGAGCTATTTGCTAGATTAAGTGTCTAGGTCAGAACCACCTGGCAATGCTGTTCCACATGAAGTGACAGTTCTTGGGTGAAATCATTGAGATTGGGACATGATGTTGGAGATGTCTCCCTAATTTCATCCCGAGGGGGCGGAGCCTAAATATCCCAAAGGCTTCTCTCTAGAACTGCTGATGAAAAGAGCGGAGACTTTTGAAGCTGGAGACCCCCTTGGCTTGCGCCCACCGTCCTCTCTTGGCCATTCAAGGCACCAGGGTTCAATTTTTCTCCATCGTTGTTCTGATCCAGTGCACGTAGTGGCATACGCTAGTATAGACGGCAGGGCGCTGGGGTCTGGAGCAGGGCTCCGCACCTCCAGACACCACACCAGCCAGAGCCCCATGGCAAACCAGGGGGCCCCCAGAGTCACCCTGTGTGCGTGAGAAGAGCAGAGAAACTGTTAGACCAGTCTAATTATGACTACTTCCTCTCCTGTGCATCCCCAGTTTGTAACTCCCCTGATACCTGGACATCCAAGCCTCCAGGACCTTCCCCCCTCAGACCCAGGAATAAAAGTTCATAACCTCTCCCTTGGACCTAGCGTTTTGGGCCCTAACACCTTCTTCCCCTAGGACTCAGAGTCCAGACCTCCAGTTTCCTCCTTCTTTAGATCCAGAAATTCTGGTATTGCCCCCACCCTCTCCCAGGACCCTGATGTCCCAGGGCATACCATCCTCCTCCTCCTCCTCCTCCCCCTCCTCTCCCCCTCCTCCTCCTCCTCCTCCTCCTCTTCCTCCTCCTCCTCCTCTTCCTCCTCCTCCTCCTCCTTCTTCTCCTCCTCCTCCTCCTCCTCCTCCTCCTCCTCCTCCTCACCTGGCAGGATCCCCTGCCTCCCTCCCACACGCCAGCACAGAGCATGCTCTTGGAGATGTGGCCTGGATAAGCCCGACGGCAGAGATGAGGCTCCAGGATGCTGATGTTGGCGCACTGCAGCGTGACTGGGTACTGCACTGTTGGGGAAGGAGGTCATAGAGGATCAACAGCTGTCCCTGTCGCACTCAATGCACACATCCTTTCTTAAGAAGAGACAGTGACACAGAGACAGAATCACAACATGCAAGAGAAACAGATATATATGGAGAGGGAGAGAGGGAGGAAAATAGAGAAACAGAAAGATGCCAAGAGCCAACAGTCAAGAAGAGAAACATATATACTGCTCACAAAAATTAGGGGATATTTCAAAATAAATATGAAGCTATAAAATATCCCCTAATTTTTGTGAACAGTATATAAATTACATAGAGAAAAACAGAGACCATGGGAGGAGCTAGGAGACTTCTTAGGGTGAAAGAAATTCTCAGAGGAGACTATGAAAAAATAGAAACAGGCCAGAGATATTCAGTGAGAAGGGCATGTGTTAAAGCAGTGGAGGCTATTATAGGGAGATGGTCATTGATAGAGATGAAGATTTAGAGATAGTAGGTGGAGATGGAGTTGCAGCATATAGAGGTAGATATGGATGTAAATGTACATATATCATATATCCATCTATTGATATATAACATATGAGTGCAAACTCAGATGCATCTAGAGACTCCATGGGTAAATGGAGTGGGGGAGGGGAGGACAGTCCAGGTATGGTGAGCAGGGGTCCACCTTCACTCTCTCTATCCGACAATGGTCACTATTTTGGGAAAGTGAGCTCAGCAGCATTGCCAGTTCTTCCCAAGTAAATCCAGAAACTTGGCTTTTATGTAAAATCTCCAGGTTTTAGATGTTGGCAGCAACAAATTCAGACTTATTTTTTTAAGACACTTTGAAAACCAGCACTAATGTGGAAAGCCAAATGTGGCTAATAGGTTATTGATTTGTGACTGAGAGATGTAGGCCTTGTTACCATTCTAAGAGATGTGTATTTTCACATTTAAATATCTTGAAATAGGGATATGTCTTCCCGTAAATGGTGTCACATGAGGATCAATGGGTCCTTTTCCCCCCTTTCTCAGTGGGTTGTGAAATAACGATTGACCTTATAATTTATAACATCTTAGATTTGATAAAATATGTGGGTGGATAGATAGCTAGATAGTTAGAGGTTAGACATAAAAAGGCAGAGACAGAGAAGGAGAAGGGGTTTAGACCATCAGCATGAAACAAGGGAGTGAGTCATGGGCAAGGCTATACCCTTGGGACTGGACACAGCCCCCCAGCCTGAGATGAGGCACTGGGTGCCTGGGGGGGAGAAGCAGGTCTTGCTGAAGTTGAGGGGCTGTACAGCAGGTCCCAGGTGTGCCTTCCTGGGCAGACGGATCAACATGATGTCGTCGTTGTGGTCTTGGGCACTGAGATCTTTGTTGAACCCGGGGTGGGGGAAGAAGTCTGTGACCCGAAACAGCTGCTCTGGACCTTCCCATTTCCAGAGGTGGTGCTCCCCAAGGCGGACCCACAGATACCTGCTGGGACAAGGCTCAGGGGTCAAGATGAGTGTCCACCAAGGTGTTGTGCGACTCTCCACAAACTGGATATCCTCTCTTGGTCCCCATCATTTATGTGTGACCCAAGAGTTCTGATTGATTTTAAGCAAGGCACACACCCTCTCTGGGCCCCTGCTCTCCACTTTAACCCTTTGTCTGCCTCTGCTTTCTTAGCTGTCTCCCCAAAGTCACACCCTTTCCTAGGTCCATGCCAAGTGAACCTCCTTCTTCCTTGCCCCTCCTGGAGCCTTGGTGGCAACCTGGGTCCCCTGGAACCCTGTAGGCACATGGGTGCTCTTCTTACAACACAACAGCCCCACCCCCTGTCCCCACAGGTCTGGTGACTTCTGTGGGGAGTGGCTCTGTGTGTGTTCTGGTGTGTATGTGTGGAGGGAGATGGCATATGGAAAATCCCCAAATAGGGGTCATCTGTAGCTTCAGGCTTTTCCTGTCTGCCATATCTCTCACCCCTCAATGTATTTCTTCCTGAGGTCTAACCTCAAGCCTTCTCACTGTAGTTCTGGTCCACTTGTTCTGTTCTGTTCATGCCCTGGACAGCTGGGGACCATCTGGGATCCACATATCAGCCCCCAACCTCTGACCTCTCAGGTTAGAGACCAGGCTAGTCACTGAGAAGTTCAGGTTTGTGTAGTATAAGGTTATTTTTATCCCTTTGCCTTTCTGTTACCTTGCTGCCTTCGCTGCATATCTGGGAAATTAGCCCTTCCCCACCCCGACTCTTTCTTGCCCCTGAATTCTTCCTTACCTCCCTATCTCTTCTTTTCTCCTTCTTTGTCTTTGGGCTGAAATCTAAAGATTTCCTTTCTATCCTGGTGTACAGAACTTGAGCTGAAAGAGGCCCCATCATGGAACAATGCATGATGGGAAATTCCCACATAGCATCCTGTAGGAGCAACTTTACTTATACTTCCTTGCTGGACAGAACATTGGAACAGGATGTACAGACTTTTCTAGAGATATGTAGACAGTATTTCTGCCTCAGGTAGATTCTAGGATTCAGGCACCCCAGGAATCCACAAGTTCTAGAACTCTACAAGGCTCAAGTTCTAGAATATTATGGATCCAAGATTGTAACGTTCTAGATTTCTCTGGATCAAACATGCTGGAATTCTTAATTTACTTTATGTAAATCTATGACCCAATGAGCTTAGAATTCTAATACTTTAGGGCAATAAGACTAGAATGTCATCATTCTAGAATTCTATAAATCTATGATTTTGGAAATTTAAAAATCTAAAATTAAAATATTTTGATACTCTAGAATTCTTTGAATTAAAAATTTGAAGAGTTAAAGAATTTGGAATAATAGCATTTTGGGATATTAAATTCACCAAATTCTATACATTTATGAATATAAACTTCTAGAATTTTCTTAGTTCGCTATTCTGAAATTCTATAAGTCACAGTATTCCAGGATAATGTGAATCAAAGATTCTAGGTCTTAATCATCTATATTCAATGAACCTAGCCAGATTATTCTGAATCTAAGATTCTAGTATTGCTCTATGCAATACCACTATTTATTGAGCACTTGAAATGAGTTAGTTCAAATAGAGATGTGTCATATGTATAAAATACATGTTTGATTTCAAAGGCTTACACCAAAAAAAAAAA
Source organism: Saccopteryx leptura (assembly GCF_036850995.1). Classification (NCBI taxonomy): domain Eukaryota; kingdom Metazoa; phylum Chordata; class Mammalia; order Chiroptera; family Emballonuridae; genus Saccopteryx; species Saccopteryx leptura. The sequence continues at coordinate 68,894,159 of NC_089505.1, forward strand.
AAAAAAGAAAAGAAAAGAAAGAAAGAAACTATGGCAGTCAAAGATATTTAAACATTGAGTACATGTTATAATAATATTTTGAGTATATAAAGTTAAATCTATTATTTAAATTAAATTTTGTTTTCTGTTACTTTTTTAGTGTGTCTACTAGACATCTATTTACATGACTAACATCATATTTCATGGGCAGTGCTGCTCCAAACACTGAGATTCTAGCAGTGTCTGAATCCATACATTCTAGAATTATCTGAGGCTAACATACAATCTCATGGACTCAAGATTTTAGGAGTCCAAGATCTGGATTTCTCTGTGTCAGAGTCTAGGACTCTTAAGAGTATAAATTTTGAATTGTAGACTCTTAGAACCAGATTATTTAAAACTCTAGAATGAAGAAAAGTTGACTTTTTGTAAGTCCGAGTTGAACTTCTGAGAGCACTAGAGGCTCAGCTCTTCTTGCCTACAACTCCCTCCCTCCTCTACCAAAGGCACCCTAACCCTTTCCTTACCCCCAGGCCCTGCCCAGAGTGGTCACTCACCGCTTGTGGCAGTGGGCAGCTGTGAGCAGCCAGCGGTCACTGATGAGGGTCGCTCCACAGAAGAGGTGGGTGCGGTGGAAGAGTCCAGCCTGCCAGGGCTGAGAGTTGGGTTGGCATTCCTGAGCCCCAATGGCTCTGGTGTCTGCCCGGCTGGTCCCTGGGGGCAAGTGGGAGGCAGAGGGGTCAATGAAGAGCAGGTGAGAGGGCTGGGGAAAGATGCTGAGATGCCAAAGGGGCAGGAACAAAAGGCTGGCGGTGAGAAGGGCGATGAGGAGAGACAATTGTGGCAGCAAAGGGGCAGCGGGGTGAGCAGGATGAGCAGGGTAGGAGCCTCACCTGCCAGGAGAGAAAGCAGAGCACAGACAAGTCCCAGCTTCATGACCTCTGGGCGCCTGGACCCTGGAGCCCGTTTCTAGTATCCCTGCTTCTTTATGGTAAGCCATGTCATCTCCTTCCTCCTCCCTGGGGCCACCCTCTGATTAATTAGAATTGAGAAATGTCACTGGGGGAGGAGGAAGCCCTGGGGCCTTGTTTGGAGGCCCTGAGAAGGGAGACCATACAGAGGGACCCCCTGTTGGGAAGAGCTGGTTGGCCGCTGAATGAAGGCTTGGCTACATAGCAGAGGGCGTCTAAAATATGAAATCCTCTTGGGACTCCCACAAAGAAGAGGAGCCCTCATTCTTCATGACTTCTCAATGCAGGCTCTAGATACAGGATATTCTGTGGCCTGGAGGAGGAAGTAGGTGGGAAGGAAGATCCTGAAGGCGGGGCCCTGGGTTGGAAGCAAGTTTATCTAATGAAGCTGTGGTGAGCTGGGACCAAAGCACAGGAGCACTGCCCAGAAATCAGGCTGGAGGAGGTGGGAAGAACCAGAACTCAGAGGGAAGAAGCCACACAAATAGACAGGATGGGGGTGCCGCAAGGAAAGAGAAAGAAATAAGTTAGAGAGGGAGTTAGAGCACAGAAATATCCAGGGAGAGTAAGAGAAAGAAGAGAGAGAGAGAGACGGACTCAGACTGAGGGGGGCAGAGACCACAAAGATGTTTGAGAAATATAGTGCCAACCAGATTAACCCACTCTGTTATAACCCACTCCCTTCTTCACGTCCTCAGCAGCGCCAGGACCCAGGTGGTCGACCTGCCTGGGACTGAGCACATTTCCCTTTTTCTTATTACCACCAGATCTTGGCTAAGTCTGGAGAACATTCTCTTGTTTTTTCTCACTCCCCTCCTCCCCTCCATTGTCCTTTCCATCACCCCATTCTTACTGCCTCTCCTCCTATCCCTTATCATCAGGTGGGTCACCCCGGAAGGGCCAAGCCCAGGTCTGATTCATCGCTGTGCCCTCAGAATCACCTAGTTCCGGCTGGGCTCATGGGAGGTTTCAGAATATGTTAATTGAATGGGTGACTGTCTTTCTCAAGATCCTTTTTTTCCAGGTGAACTCCTACTCATCCCTCAAGACCCAACCTAAATATCCCCTCCACTGGAAAACCTTCTCTGATTTCTCCAGAGTCTATTTATTTCTCCCATGAGCACTCACAACCACCTCTGCTTGCCACAGCCCTGATGAACATGCGTGGCCTGTGTTCCCTGCAAATGCATCTTCAGTTGGATGCAATTGATGCATGAATTCTGGACCTGGACTACCTGGGTCCAAATCTCAATGCTGAAAATTATTAGGTGTGTGAACTTGAGCGAGTCACTGGACCTCTCTCTGTTGTCCATCTATTAAGTAGCAATAGTAGGAAGGTTGTAGAGGGATTGGTGAATTAGCATTAATGAAGTGGCTGGCACATTGTAAGCATTCGGAAAATATATGGGACTACTGGGAGCTACGGTGAGCCGGAGGGATCAGATGGTCACCACCGCGTCGATGGGGATAAGGGGAGATGCATGCAGGGGTAGGGGACACGCATGGCTGCCCCCATTCAGGAGCTTGGCCTTGGCAGCAGAAGGAGGCTTAGAAAATTCTCAGTCTCTCTTTATCACTCTCCCCAGCCTTGGGAGAGGGACATTTGCCTGTCAAGGATGGACTCCTGCCATGCAGATAAATGGCCACATGGGTGGCCTTTGAAGATTTCAGCTTGGGGCTCCCACATAGGGCCAGAGGTCCATGGGAGGATTTAAATTTCCGTGAAGCAAAGCATGCCCCTCCTGCAGCATCTTGGTCACTCCTCTGCCCTGTACCCTTTGTGGACAGAGAAACAACCGGGCTCACTTGGTTTCCTGCTCCTAGGCTCTGAGAAACATCGTTATCGATATAGAAACGGTAATCATTGCAACAATAAAATGAATGATTGTCTTTCTCAAGATCCATTTTTTCCAGGTGAACTCCAACTCATCCATCAAGACCCAACCCATCAAGACCCAACCCATCAAGACCAAATAAGGATAGATTAAATGTATAGATAAGTGTTTAAGTGTGCAAATAATGAAAAAATAAGTGTATAAACAAATGAATAAATGTATAAATAAATAAATGTATACATAAATCAATAAATAATTTAACTACATAAATTTAAAACTATATATTATATAGTATGTCTGTGTGTCTCCTACAGAGCCAGGCACTGCCTTCTATGGCTGGTGTTGTCTTATTCCCTCTCCAGACAAGGAGGTCTTGAGACTAACGACTGAATACGCACCATGTGCTAAGTGCCGTACAACCTGCTTTTAAGAACATCTCACAGCTACCTTTATTGATATTGACTCTGTACCTAGCAGGTAGGAAAGCATTTCCTGTATAGTTCCTCATTACTTCTCACAAAGAATCTTTTCAACCTCTAATTCACAGTGTGTGTGTTGGGGGGTGTGGGGGGGCTTGAAGTAGAGCATTCCAGGTCACACAGGAAGTGATAGCAATACAGTTCCTTCTGTAACTGGTGAACTCCTACTTATTCTTTAAAATGTCACGCAATGAATGCCTCCTCATCTGAGAAGACTTCCCTCCCTGCCTCCTTTGGGAAGAGTCCTTGGTCCCTCCTTGGACCACTGTATTTTTTTCTGTTACAGCAATGATTTATTTGTGTGTTTTTTTAAATTATTTAAAATTTATTTATGTATTTTTTTACAGAGACAGAGAGTCAGAGAGAGGGATAGACAAGGACAGACAGGAACGGAGAGAGATGAGAAGCATCAATCATTACTTTTTCATTGCGTGTTGCAACACCTTAGTTGTTCATTGATTGCTTTCTCATATGTGCCTTGACCGCAGGCCTTCAGCAGATCGAGTAACCCCTTGTTGGACCCAGCGACCTTGAGTTCAAGCTGGTAGGCTTTTGCTCAAACCAGATGAGCCCGCGCTCAAGCTGGCGACCTCGGGGTCTCGAACCTGGGTCCTCTGCATCCCAGTCCGACGCTCTATCCACTGCGCCACCACCTGGTCAGGCAATTTGTGTTATTTTTTTAATTCAACAATGTTCTGAGTAGTCCTGTATGCCAGGAACTGTATTAGGTGCTTAGAAAACCACATGAATAAATCGGAGCCCTGCCGTTGTGGACAGGGTGAGAAAAGGGAGGAGACAGATCATTATACAGTAGGCAAATAAATGAGATAATTTCAGCTATAACAAATGCCTCAAAAGAAGTAAAGCAATGGACTGGTGACTTTGGGTGGGGGGGGGACCCTTATGGAGGGGAATCCTGGAAGGCCTCCTTAAGGAGGTGACCTTTGAGTGGAGCTGTGAATGCCAAGAATGTAAGGCTCGCCTGTCTCCCTGACCTGACTGGCAGCTCCTTGGGGTTAGGACCCAGTCTGACTCATCTTTAGGATCTGACGTAGGTCAGAGTTCAGTAAACACTTGAGGCATGACTAAAGGATCAGGTGAATTGCCTTTAAAAATGAATCAAGTTTTCGAGTTAACACCCACTTTGCTTATGATCCTTGCATTACCAACTCAGCTGAAATGCCCCCTTGCTGTTTCCTGGGTGTGCTAATGGGAGCGGAGGAAGAGTCAGAGGAACGGACTGTGCACCATCCTTCTGTGGCCAGTGAGGGCAGGGACCTTACAGTCACCACTATGTTCCCAGCCCAGCACCAGGCCTGCCATCTAAGAAATGCTCAATAACTTGGTGTTTGAAAGGGAAAATGTAAACACCTGTACTGGATAAAAAATTTCTCCTGTGCATGTGTTCAGTTTATGTCACCACGACGAAATCCAGGCTGAGTGGAGATGGCAGGACATTTGTTAGCTTTACCTGGATTCTCACTTTTCACCCAATTTCAGTCTGTGTTCCCAATGCCTACCTCCGTGCTCACTCTTTCCTTCACCCGTTCATGAACCCTACATTCCACCCTGAGTCTTCCTTTCACACACACAAAAATCTAAAATGAAGTCCACTAACAACATACTGACGTTAATCCCATAATGATGAATTCGTTTAAGCTGAGTCCCCAAATGTACTTTCTTAGGTAAATTGAAGAATTACAAAGATGATGAAAGAAAAATGGATGGGGACCTAACACACAGCGAATTAATATCAGCCATCTTACCACCTCACCCAGAGAATACAGCAACTTCGATTTCTTGTTGTACCTTCCAAGTGATGTGTCAGACACTTGTTTGATCGTGTCTTTATTCCTCACATAGATCCAAGCCATGATTGCATTCCTTGTTTTTATAAATGAGAAAACGGTGGTTCGAAAGAGGTGAACTCACTTGAGCCAAGTCATTCAGCTGAAGAGTCAGAAGGAGCTGAATTCAGATGCTGGAGAGACTGCACCTGGTCTGACCATTGCCCAAGCCCACACTCTGAGAGGACATTTCCCTGAACACCCTGACATGTTCTCAGGGTCTCATATGGCCAAAAACAAATTGAGGACCCCATGAGCCTATTCATGATGCCACCCCACAGTTTGGCAAGTGTCCTATACCCCAGCCCTGACATGCCCTTCAGTTTAGTCCTTGATCTTTTCCTAAATTTTACGCAGACACCCAGACTCCTACCACCCTCACGCTCAGATCTGTCCCTTGAACCTTTGCCTGGTGACTCATCCCCTAGCTCACAATCACACCAGAGCACTGGTACCTGCCTGTCCTGCCAGCTGTGCCTTGCCCTGGGGGACTCTGGACACTGATCTTGGGACCCTCTGATTTAGCACCTTGGGCTCTGGATGCCAATTGTTTCTAAATTTCTGAAATTGCTTCCCCTTCTGTAAGACCAACTTTTTGGCACCACCCATTGCCATGTCTTCACCTTTTATAGGGTGTGAGAAATGAGAGAAGAAAGAGGTTTCAGAGGTCACTCACCTGGCATGCCTCCGTGACCTGCCCACGGTACACATCCTCACACAGCTTCTGGGGAAAGATTTCAAAGTCTGCACGATTTAGGTCATCAGGAAATGTCTCTGAGGGGCAGAGTTTGTTAGTTTCTAGGGAGAACAACCCTTTTCTCCATCTCTGTTATGACCTACCTTTCTTCTGTGAATCCATGGCTGCATAAGGGAATTTCTTTTTCTTTCTTCTTCTTGTTCTTTTTTTTTTTTGGTATTTTTCTGAAATGAGAAGTGGGGAGGCAAAGAGACAGACTCCCACATGCATTTGACTAGGATCCACCCAGCATGCCCATCAGGGGGTGATGCTCTGCCCATCTGGGATGTTGCTCTGTTGCAACCAGAGCCATTCTAGTGCTTGAGGCAGAAGCCATGGAGCCATCCTCAGCACCCGGGCCAACTTTGCTCCAATGGAGTCTTGGCTGCTGGAGGGGAAGAGAGAGATAGAGTGAAAGGAGAGAGGAAGGGTGGAGAAGCAGACGGGTGCTTCTCCTCCATGCCCTGGCCGGGAATGGAACCTGGGATTTCCACACGCTGGTCCGATGCTCTACCACTGAGCCAGCTGGCCAGGGAGGGCCAGCATAGGGGAGTTTCTGACCCACTTCACAGAGCTTATCACTTCTCACCACATTAAACAAAGCCATGGTTCCTGGTGTTTCCTTTTTTCCACCTAGAGTAGGACCACTTGACCCTACTTTTGTTCCTTTTTCTTTTTTTTCAAGAGGATAGTAAATTGTTTATTGATTACACATTATGATGAATGATACACAAGCTCCATTCCCATGTATAATTTTATCTGGTAATGTAATTCAATTTACATATGTACCATGTGACATGCCAACACTCACTGATAACCAGATAACCCTATGACTCTGCTTGGGTGACCCTTTTAATGATGAACTCCAGGTTACAACACAGTAACTGTCATGCCAACTAAGGTTTCTGGAGACAATGGCTTTTGTGCCCAAGCAGGTTGTAGATGAATTTCCCATGAAACTTGGCACCACCCTGAAGGAATACTAATTTCACACTGTTGGAGTAATTTACCGAGATGGCTTCAGAGCATACTAACTTTACACAGCACATTTAATAAAGGATACATTTATTCAGCGTCATGATTAGACTATTAACACTTAGCAATGAACAGAAACTAAGATAACCTATTATGTAATACAATAAGTCTTAAATACAGCCCTCAAGTTTTTTTTCCCATTCACACAAATATTGTCTGAAACATGTCATCCTTGTAGCAGCTGGACCCTGCCACCACTGTGCGTGGCTGAGTTCACAGATTTGCCTGAGTTCCCTGTCACTTCTCTGGCTCTCCTCTCGTGCCAAGCTCTGTTTCCTGGTGACAATTATAACCTTCTAGGGAGACGATGTGAGCACACAACACAATCAACAGTTCCAATGCTATAAAATGTTTACTAAAACCTATGTACCCTTTTTATTGATCAATGTCATTCCATGAAATTTAATTTTCTAAATAAAATTAAAACAAAACAAAACAAAAAAGTCTTCTGCCACTGCCATAGCTGGAACTGCCACAGCCACTCTGGTTTTGTGGTTGGGCAAAGTATCGGCCTCCACCAGTATAGGGGCCGATGCTTCTGTCGTCCAAATGTCCTCTTCTCATGTATCTAGAATTTGAGATTTATTGTTTTAATTGCCAAAATCATTGTAGCTTCTGCCACCTCCAAAATTGCTTATATCATTACCAAATCCATATACCCATCCCCCACCTCTGCCAGCATATCCACCATCATCACAGCTGCCATCAAGGCCACCCCAAACATTGAAGTTTCCTCCATGACCAAAGTTGTTATTCCCACCAAAACCACCTCCACGACCACCTCCCAAGTTTCCAGACCAACTTGGACCTCTTTAGCTGCATGGAACACTAGCCATCTCTTGCTTAGATAGGGCTTTTCTGACTTCACTGTTGTGGCTGTTCACAGGATGGAATTTCTGAATATCGTGTCTACAGAATCATAGTCATCAAAGGTTAAAAAAGCAAAGCCTCTCTTTTCACCACTGCCTTGGTCAGTCATGATTTCGCCCACTTTACCCATTCTGTTCAAAATGATCTCATTGGTGACATTCTTCAGTGTCTTCTTAAATACCACAGACACTGACAAAATTTGTTTTTTCACTGTTAAGGGGGCAACAGGTCTTTGAGAATCTTCTCTGGAGGCAGCCCTGTTTGGTCCCACAACTCTTCCACCCACCTCATGTGGCCTTGCCCTCACAGCTGCACCCACCTCCTCCACAGTGGCAACCGTGACAGACCCAAAGCCTCTGGAGTGCTGGGTGCTTGGGTTTCTCTACCCACACAGTCTGTGAGCGTGCCCCAATGCTCAACGTGTCTCCTCAGACTCTAATCGGTTGTTTCAAAGCTCAGAACTCTGATGAAGAGCTTCCACATCTATTCTGGGTCTTTGGAAGATTGACCCCGGCATGACAAATGCAGAAAGGGAGGCTTCAACGATACTTATTCTAAATTCAGTTTCTCTTTTCAAATATCACTTCCTGCTGGAAGTGTTCTCTGACCATTCTAAATAAAACACCCTGTCCTCTTACCATCCATGATATTTCATTATAACACTTAACTCTACATCACATTTTATTTTATATGATTTCTCATTGTCTGTTTTCACCACCTGGCGTGCAATTCTATAAGGTAAGAGACTCACACAGTGTGGTACCCGAGACATGCTTAATCCTCACACAAATAAGTGTTGAATTAATGACTAAAAGTGGAGTTTATGTTTTTTCTTAGCCTATGAGCAACAGGCTTGAGGAGGAAAATGTCTGTCTGGCACCTCTATGTGCTAGAAGGTATATGCTCACATCTCATTTAACCTTCACTGTAAATGTAGTGATGATTCATGAAAAAGTCTGGGTCTAGGATGGTAACTGCAGAGGTCAGGAGACTCTCAGTGTGTTGGGGTCAATCTGAGGTAAGGACTACCCATTAGCTGAGGGCCACCCCCTTTCTTGCTGGAACTGGTGGTCCCAGGGCCCTTACTCTTTAGAGGCCGTGTGGACCATGAGGTTGAACACCCTTTTGCTGTTGCAAATTTCATAGTCATCCTAGGAAATGAGCTTGTCAAGGGGTCCTAGAGGGAAATCACAGCCCAGCATTGGAGGTGGAAGTGTAAGTGTAAACTTGGACTTTAGTGTAGCCCAGGATGCATTGAAGGGGCCCTACAACACCTGCTTCACCATCTTCTTCTTCTTTTTTTTTTTTTGTATTTTTCTGAAGCTGGAAACGGGGAGAGACAGTCAGACAGACTCCCGCATGCGCCCGACCGGGATCCACCTGGCACGCCCACCAGGGGCTACGCTCTGCCCACCAGGGGGCAATGCTCTGCCCCTCCGGGGCATCGCTCTGCCGCGACCAGAGCCACTCTAGCGCCTGGGGCAGAGGCCAAGGAGCCATCCCCAGCGCCCGGGCCATCTTTGCTCCAATGGAGCCTTGGCTGCGGGAGGGGAAGAGAGAGACAGAGAGGAAGGAGGGGGTGGGGGTGGAGAAGCAAATGGGCGCTTCTCCTATGTGCCCAGGCCGGGAATCGAACCCGGGTCCCCCGCACGCCAGGCCGACGCTCTACCGCTGAGCCAACCAGCCAGGGCCACCATCTTCTTGATATCATCATGTTTAGTGGCTTTCTGTCCATGGCTGATCAATCTACAACCAACACATTGGGGGTGGAAACATGGAAGGTCATGCCAGTAAGCTTCCCATTCAGCTCAGGGATGACCTTGCCCACAAACTTTCACAGGAAACACCTGTGGAAGCAGAGCTGATGTTCTGAGCAACCCCTGGGCCATCACACCACAGCTTCTAGAGGAGTCATCCACAGTCATTTGGGTGGCAGTGATGACATTGATTCTTTTTTTATGTGTGACAGAGACAGAGAGAGACAGAGAGAGGAACAGATATGAATAGACAGACAGGAAGGGAGAGAGATGAGAAGCATCAATTCTTTGTTGCGGCATCTTAATTGTTCCTTGATTGATTTCTTATATGTGCCTTTACTGGGGGGCTTCAGCAGACTGAGTGACCCCTTGCTCAAGCCTTTGACCTTGGGCTCAATTTGGTGAGCCTTGCTCAAACCAGAAGAGCCCGTGCACAAGCTGACGACCTCGGGGTTTCAAACCTGGGTCCTCTGCGTCTCAGTCCAACAGTCTATCCACTGTGCCACCACCTGGTCAGGTGATGGCATTGATTCATGTCATGAGCCCCTCCACAAAGCTAAATTTGCCATGGTGACTTTGGCCAGGGTGCCCACACAGTTGGTGGTGCAGGGGGGCATTGCTGACAATCTTGAGAGTGTTGTGATACTTCCCATGGTGCACACATTTCACAAACTGGGGGCATCCACAGAAGAAGCAGAGATGATGACCCTCTTGGCTCCATCCTTCAAATGAGTCCCAATCTTCAAGGTAATGAAGACCCCAGAGAACCTCACTCCAGTAACATCACATTTGTTGATAGAGGAATCTCACTCCAGGTAGATGGAGATGGGCTTTCTTTTCATGAACAGCTTTCTGTTCTCAGCATTGACTGAGCCTTTTATCCTTCCATGGGTGGGATCATACTGGATCATGTAGATTATGTAGTTGAGGTCAATGAAGGGGTCTTTGCTAGTGACACTATTCAGTTTTCCGGTGTTAAATGCAACCCTGGTGATCAGGCACACTATAACACCAAATTTGTTCACTGTGACATTCACTATCATGTCTTAGGGTCCCAGCTAGCATGACGAGGAGACAAGGCACTTGAATAGGAGGAGCAGAGAGCCTACAACAGTTTTTTGCATGTGCAAAAGACTGATTTCTTCATTCACTCCTGTAAAACATTCATTCAACAAATATTTATTAAGCATCACCCTGAATACTGTACTAGGAATACACAATAAAGAAAACAGATATAACATAAGCTTTCATAGACCTAAAAAAGCTATTGGTTAGTTATCTCCAATTTGCAGATGAGGAAAGAGAGATGGAAAAAGACTTGCCCAGAGACAAGGACCAGAGCCATGGTTGGCATGGATCTGTCTGATAAATGAGTGGGTGGGTTCCCACAGACTTTTCAGGTCTCACTAAAAATGAGAGTCAGACAGGGAGGAATCTGAATCCTGACTTTGCTGCTTCCTGGTGAATCACATCATCTCTCTAAGATGAACTCCAATTTTTTCACTGTGAAGAAGGATAAAAGGCTACCCGAATTCCAAAGTTCCAAAAGGAAGACCTCCATGGTTGTCCAGACATTTGTATTCAGAATGAAAGGGAGTTGGGACGTTGATGGTGGGTCCTGTAGTAGGAAGGACCTGGACTACGGAGTATAATGGGTAAGGTCTGGGAGATAATGGGCTTTAACCTCGTGTGTACAGTGAAATCAGTGGCTGCAGAATTTCCACAATATGGAGAAGGGGGAAGAGTTGGGACTAGGAGAGAGAGGTGAAAGTGATGAGATGTGAAGAAATATGAACAAGAACTGGACTATTGAGTCTTTCAACCTCAGTCACTGAAAGTTAACTTCAAGGGATGTTCTCATCATAAAAAAAAAAAAATCTAACTGAGTATTACCTGAAGTCATGTCCTAAGGTCTATATGATAAGTTAACTTTTATCTTCAATAAGCCATCCATCATTTTTTCTGCATCTGAGATAATAACATACTTTAAATGTCAGCATGATCTCTTCTCCAGACCCGCAGAGACAGATACCCTGATACTGGGAGGAGATGCCCACAACATTCCTCATGGTTATCTTTTACCCTCATGACTGTAAACTATTCATGTGGGCTGTTGACTATCCTGCATCACCCTGTAAAAGAAACAAGTATCTCTCCATTTTACTTTCCATGCAATCCTAGAGATATTGCCGGCTTTACTTTGAAAAAATCAACAGGGGACTGTCCAGAGTCATTGCAAAGAATTTCACCTCCAGACTTGTATAAGGAAGCTGAGAGGCGGAGCTCGGTGTCTCCAGCCTGACTTGGTGCAACTGCCATGCTTTGTTATTTGTTAAAATTTTAGATTAAATATGGACTTGGAATAGCATGCTGGAGAGAGGAGTTGATGGAGCTAAATGGGGGTGGGTGGCCAAATATCCCAAACATTGTCTAACATGTCACTGATCCAGAAAAAGAACAAGACTAGAGGTCTCAACTCTTGAATCTGAGGGATGAATGGATTGGGAAAAAAACTTCTATTTTTAAAAATCTTATTTTTATTAATGTTAATGCAGTGACATTGATAAATCAGGGTTTATATGTTCTGAGAAAACATCTCCAGATTATTTTGACATTTGATTATGCTGCATACCCCTCACCCAAAGTCAACTTGTCTTCCGTCACCTTCTATCTGGTTTTCTTTGTGCCCCTCCCCTCCCCACCCCCTCTCTCTCCTTTCTTGCCCCCTCCCCACCCCCCCACCTCACCCCCTGTTTCCATCACATTCTTGTCCATGTCTCTGAGTCTCATTTTTATGTCCCATCTATGTATGGATTCATATAGTTCTTAGTTTTTTCTGATTTACTTATTTCACTCCGTATAATGTTATCAAGGTCCATCCATGTTATTATAAATGATCCGATGTCATCATTTCTTATGGCTGAGTAGTATTCCATGGTATATATGTACCAAAGCTTTTTAATCCACTCGTCCTCTGACGGACACTTGGGCTGTTTCCAGATCTTCACTATTGTGAACAATGCTGCCATAAACATGGGGGTGCATTTCTCCTTCTGGAACAGTTCTATGGTGTTCTTGGGGTATATTCCTAAAAGTGGGATAGCTGGGTCAAAGGCAGTTCGATTTTCAATTTTTTGAGGAATCTCCATACTGTTTTCCACAGTGGCTGCACAAGTCTGCATTCCCACCAGCAGTGTAGGAGGGTTCCCTTTTCTCCACATCCTCACCAGCACTTATTCTGTGTTGTTTTGTTGATGAGCGCCATTCTGACCGGTGTGAGGTGATATCTCATTGTGGTTTTAATTTGCATTTCTCTAATGATTAGTGATGTTGAGCATTTTTTCCTATGCCTATTGGCCATCTGTATGTCCTCTTTGGAGAAGTGTCTATTCATTTCTTTTTCCCATTTTTGATTGGATTGTTTGTCTTTCTGGTGTTGAGATTTACAAGTTCTTTATAAATTTTGGTTATTAACCCCTTATTAGATGTGCTGTCAAATATGTTCTCCCATTGTGTAGTTTGTCTTTTTATTCTGTTCTTATTGTCTTTGGCTGTGCAAAAGCTTTTTCGTTTGATATAGTCCCATTTGTTTATCCTGTCTTTTATTTCACTTGCCTGTGGAGATAAGTCAGCAAATATATTGCTGCGAGTGATGTCGGAGAGCTTACTGCCTATGTTTTCTTCTAAGATGCTTATGGTTTCACGGCTTACATTTAAGTCTTTTATCCATTTTGAGTTTATTTTTATGAATGGTGTAAGTTTATGGTCTAGTTTCATTTTTTTGCAGGTAGTTGTCCAATTTTCCCAACACCATTTATTAAAGAGGCTGTCTTTACTCCATTGTATGCTCTACCTCCTTTGTCAAATATCAGTTGTCCATAGAGCTGTGGGTTTATTTCTGGGTTCTCTGTTCTGTTCCATTGATCTATGTGCCTGTTCTTATGCCAGTACCAGGCTGTTTTGAGTACAATGGCCTTGTAGTATAGCTTGATATCAGGAAGTGTGATACCTCCCCCTTTAGTCTTCTTTTTAAGATTGCTGAGACTATTTGTGTTCTCTTTTGGTTCCATATAAATTTTTGGAATATGTGATCTATATCTTTAAAGTATGTCATTTGTATTTTAATTGGTATTGCATTGAATTTATAAATTGCTTTGGGTAATATAGACATTTTAATGATGTTTATTCTTCTTAACCATGAGCATGTTATATGCTTCCACTTGTTTGTATCTTCCTTGATTTCTTTTATCAATGTTTTATAATTTTCTGAGTACAAGTCTTTAGTCTTCTTGGTTAAATGTACTCCTAGGTACTTTATTTTTTTGGTTGTAATAGTGAAGGGAATTGTTTCCTTAATTTCTCTTTCTGATTGTTCATTGTTTGTGTATAAAAATGCCTCTGATTTCTGAGTATTAATTTTATATCCTGCCACTTTGCTGAAATCATTTATCAGGTCCAGTAGTTTTTAGACTGAGACTTTAGGGTTTTCTATATACAATATCATATCATCTGCAAATAATGATAGCTTTACTTCTTCTTTTCCAACTTGAATGCCTTTTATTTCTTCTTCTTGTGTGATTGCTGTGGCTAGGACTTCCAGGACTATGTTGAATAAGAGTGGTAAAAGGGGGCACCCCTGCCTTGTTCCTGATCTTAAGGGGATTGCTTTTAATTTTTGCCCATTGAGTATGATGTTGGCTGTGAGTTTGTCATAGATGGTTTTTATTATGTTGAGGTATGTTCCCTGTATTCCCACTTTGTTGAGAGTTTTAATCATGAATGGGTGCTGGATTTTATCAAATGCTTTTTCTGCATCTATTGAAATTATCATGTGGTTTTTCTCCTTCCTTTTGTTTATGTGATGAATCACATTGATTGATTTGTGAATATTGTACCAGCCTTGTCTCCCCAGAATAAATCCCACTTGATCATGGTGTATGATTTTTTTTTTATATATTGTTGGATCCAGTTTGCTAATATTTTGTTGAGAATTTTAGCATCTATATTCTTCATGAATATTGGCCTATAATTTTCTTTCTTTGTGTTGTCTTTGCCTGGTTTTGGAACCAGAATTATGTTCGCCTCATAAAAGGAGCTTGGAAGTCTTGCTTCCTCTTGAATTTTTTGAAATAGCTTGAGAAGGATAGGAGTTAGTTCTTCTTTGAATATTTGGTAGAATTCACTTGTGAAGCCATCTGGCCCAGGACTTTTTTTTTTTTTTTTTTTTGTATTTTTCTGAAGCTGGAAACGGGGAGAGACAGTCAGACAGACTCCCACATGCGCCTGACTGGGATCCACCCGGCACGCCCACCAGGGGGCGACGATCTGCCCACCAGGGGGTGATGCTCTGCCCCTCCGGGGTGTCGCTCTGTCGTGACCAGAACCACTCTAGCGCCTGGGGCAGAGGCCAAGGAGCCATTTCCAGCACCTGGGCCATCTTTGCTTCAATGGAGCCTTGGCTGTGGGAGGGGAAGAGAGAGACAGAGAGGAAGGAGGGGGGGTGGAGAAGCAAATGGGCGCTTCTCCTATGTGCCCTGGCCGGGAATCGAACCCGGGTCCCCCGCACGCCAGGCCGACGCTCTACCGCTGAGCCAACTGGCCAGGGCCGACTTTTTTTTGTTGTTGGGAGTTTTTGATAACTGTTTTGATTTCATTTGGTGTAATTGGTCTGTTTAGGTTTTCTGATTCTTCCAGATTGATTTTTGGAAGATTTTATGTTTCAAGGAATTTGTCTATTTCATCTAGGTTGTCTAGTTTTTGGCATACAGTTCTTCATAGTATTTTCATACACTATTTTGTATTTCTGTTGTGTCAGTTATTTCTCCACTCTCATTTCTAATTTTATTTATTTGAGTCCTCTCTCTCTTTTTCTTGGTGAGTCTAGTTAAAGGTTCATCGATCTTGTTTCCCTTTTCAAAGAACCAGCTCCTGGTTTCACTGATCCTCTGTATTGTTTTTTAGCCTCTATGTCATTTATTTCTGCTCTGATCTTTATTATTTCCTTCCTTCTACTAGCTCTGGGCTTTACTTGCTGTTCTTTTTCTAGTTATTTTAGATGCAGGGTTAAGTTGTTTATTTGAGCTTTTTCTAGCTTCTTAAAGTGTGCCTGTAGTGCTATGAACTTCCCTCTCAGTACTGCTTTTGCTGTGTCCCATGAATTTTGAGTTGTTGTATGCTCATTATCATTTGTTTCTAGGAATGTTTTTATTTCTTCTTTGATCTCATTCTTAATCCATTCATTATTTAACAACCTGCTATTTAGTTTCCATGTGTTTGAGAATTTTTTAGCTTTTCTGTTGTCGTTGATTTCTAGTTTCATGCCATTGTGATCAGAGAAAGTGCTTGATATGATTTCAATCTTCTTAAATTTGTTGAGATCATTTTTGTGCCCTAACATGTGGTCTATCCTAGAGAATGTACTATGAGCACTTGAAAAGAATGTATATTCTGCTGCTTTAGGGTGAAAGGTTCTGAAGATATCTATTCAATCGAGTTGATCTAGTGTGTCCAATAAGTCTACTGTTTCTTTGTTAATTTTCTTTCTTGAGGATCTATCTAATGATGTTAGTGGGGTATTAAAATCCCTCACTATTATAGTATTGCTATTGATCTCACACTTTATATTCATCAAAGTCTGCTTTATATATTTAGTTGCTCCTATATTAGGTGCATAGATATTTATAATAGTTATATCTTCCTGTTGGATTGCTGCCTTTATCATTATGTAGTGGCCTTCTTTATCTCTTACTATATTCTTTGTTTTAAAGTCCATTTTGTCTGATATAAGTATTGCTACCCCAGTTTTTTTTTTATTTCCATTTGCATAAAATATTTTTTTCCATCCTTTTATCTTTAGTCTATGTGCATCTTCTGTTTTAAGGTGTGTCTCTTGTAGACAGCATATGTACGGGTCCTGTTTTCTTATCCATGAGCTACCCTATGTCTTTTGATTGGATCATTTAATCCATTTACATTTAAGGTTATTATTGATATGTAGTTGTTTATTGCCATTTTATTCTTTAAAGCTGTATTCCTCTTTTGCTATATTCTTTTCCCACTTTGATCTGTTTACAACAGGCCCCTTAACATTTTCTGCAACATTGGTTTGATTGTAATGAATTCCTTGATTTTTTTTTGTCTGGGAAGCTTTTTATTTCTCCTTCAATTTTAAATGATAGCCTTGCTGGATAAAGTAGTCTTTGTTGTAGGTTCTTGTTCTGCATTACTTTGAATATATCTTGCCATTCCCTTCTGGCCTCAAGTGTTTCTGTTGAGAAATCTGATACCTTCCTTATGGGGGCTCCTTTGTAGGTGATGGCTTTTTTTTTTCTAGCAGCTTCTAATATTTTCTCTTTATCACTTAGCTTTGGTATTTTAATTATGATGTGTCTTGGTGTAGGTTTCTTTGGGTTTCTCTTTAATGGAGTTCTCTGTGCTTCTAGGACTTGTGAGAGTTTCTCCTGCATTAATTTAGGGAAGTTTTCAGCTATGATATGATTGAACAAAGTCTCTATCCCTTGTTCTTTCTCTTTTTCTTCAGGAACCCTTATAATGAGGATGTTATTTCACTTCATGTTGTCACAGAGCTCTCTAAGAGTTTCCTCAGACTTTTTGAGTCTCTTCTTTTTTCTTCTCTGCTTTCATGCCTTCATTCCAGTTGTCCTCCAACTCGCTGATTTGATCCTCAGCTCCATTCATCCTGTTTTTAATTCCTTCCATTGTGGTCTTAATTTCTGATATTGTATTTGTCATCTCCGACTGATTCTTTTTTAATATTTTAATATCCTTTTTTATACTTGCTATTTCTTTATTTAGGTGTTCGTAATGACCATCCACTGTTGTTCTAAGATCCCTAAGCATCCTTACAATCATTATTTTGAACTCCACATCTGGAAGTTTGGTTATTTCCATATCACTCAGTTCATTTCCTGAATGTTTCTCTTGTGGTTTCATTTGGATTGCACTTCTCTGTCTTCTCATTATATCTGTGTATTTTGGTGTTTTGTTTGTAGAGCTGGTTGAGCGTAGGCTTGTTGTTCTCTGCCTCCAGTTTTCAATTGTGTTATTTCTAGGTCTTCTTGGGTTGGCATCACTATTATTTGTAATCCACGTTTGGATTTGGGCAGCTTTGAAGTCTTGATTTGTTTGTTTTCTTAACAGGTGATTGTCTTGTTTGCTGATCTCAGCAGGGGGCTTATTTGAAACTGTATCCAAGAATGCCAGTGGGTGTAACCTGAGACTCTGAAGTCCTCTTCTGCTAGTTACTCTCTCTGGGAGCAGGGTGTTTTCTCAGCTTCAGTAGAGGGAGGTGAATCTCAGATCTCCATGGAGACCTGAGTTACTGCCCCTCTTCCCCACTTCTTGTTTTTAGCTGTGTCTTGTTACGGTGATTGGAGCTGGAGAGATGTCTGGAGATCTGTGACCTGGAAGCACTTTGTATTTCACTTTGTGGAAGGATCAGCCCCTCCCCCAGCTATGGCTACCTCCAGCACTGAATGAGTCAGCTTTTCAGGTCATTTCCTGCATTCCTCTGGCCCTCACCATCTGTCTCTCTCTCTCCCCTTTCTTTTTGGAAGACAAGACGGCCCTTTCAACACACCTCGTTCCCTGGTCGCCAGGCAAGTGGCTGTGAGCAGTATTTACTGCTCTTTTCCTTGGAGTGAAATCCTTTCTGGGCTCTCAGCCTCACCCTGCCCCCCATTTCTGTAAGCAGGGGAGATTCAGGTGCTCCCTACTAGGTTTGTTGTGGCTTCTTCTTTGCTCCTTGGTTTTTGAGAGCTTTTCTTATAGTCCAGATTTGGTTTTTCATGCTGATTGTTCATAAATTAGTTTATAGTCCAGTTTGGTCATGTGAGCTAGGAGTCTGTGCATCTGCCTACTCTGCTGCCATCTTCAGGTCTCAAGGAAAAAACTTCTTACATGAGACAGAAGTGTGTTGGGGACATGGGTTCAGGGAGGAAGGGCCAGAGGGCTTAAAATCTTGGGTTACACCAAGAGGAAACTGGGGTCCCACACATTTGGGTCTGACATAGGAAGGGGTGAAGTCTGAAATTCTGAGACTGAGAGAGGTTATTGGGTCCCAAGCTCCTGAGTCTGAAATATGAGTGGCCCAAGAGTTTGAACTCCTGAGCCTGAGAAAAAGGTGGTCTGGTTACCCAAATTCCTGGGTCTGAAGGAAAGGCTGGGGGCCTAGGTATTTGGGCCTGAGGAAGGAAGATTTAGGAGCCTAAGCTTCTGTATTTTGTGAGAGAAGGGCTCCTTTCCTCTGTGCAGAATGTTGTTGTCTGCAGAATTTCTGCAATATGGGGGATTTTAGTTTTGGATTATGGGAAACTCAAAAGAAGGGTGAGATGAGGGGAGGAAAGATCTGGAGGATCTTTGCCAGAAGGGACTTGGGAGAAAAAGTGGAAAGATGGTGGGAGGGGTGAGTCTTTGATTGGAGAAGATCCCTGAGTCAGCAGGATCTGTGGTGTGATTGCCCTGGGAACCCAGGAACCAGGAGTCTGGAGACACTGCTTGGCTCTGAGTCACAGAAGAGTCCTTTCTTCTTTTTTCCAAAGATCCCTACCCTACATTTTTTTGAGAACATGAGCCCACCTACCTGAGTTTCTACCCCCATTATTCTTTCTTACTCCAGATTCTGGGCTCTCACTTGTGGCAGGCCCTTGTTGAATTCCAGTGACCTGTTTGTGTGCCAACCATATCCTTTCTGAAAACCACCTCCCTGTCTCCCAGTTTGTCACCTGTGAAATGCTCAGAACCACTTTCTCATCTCTTTGCACAATTATGAAGCAAACACTTTTGTCCTCCTTCCCTCCTTTTCTCTCTTCCTTCTCTCTCTCTCTCTCTCTCTCTCTCTCTCTCTCTCTCTCTGTGTGTGTGTGTGTGTGTGTGTGTGTGTGTGTGTGTGTATCTCTGTCTCTCTCATTTTATGGCTGGGGAAAATAGATGTCTGGGAAATGTAGAGAAACATGCCACTGTATTGGTGGAGGGCAGGAGGTAGAGTTAGGGTTTAAAATTAGTTACATTTTCCTTCTCTGTCTCCCTCTGTGTAAGTCTCCTCTCCCCAACCTTAGCTCTTCAGAGGTTCCCACCCGCATTTTATCCCATGAATATAAATTCATAGGAAAGGAAAATGGAAGAAAGGAGGCAGCCATGCCTACATCCACATGCGGTTTGGTTCATGCTCTTTATTCTGTGAATATTTCATTGTAATGGTGAGGATCACTTGCGTATACATTTTTGTATATTTCTCTTTTTCATTTAACAGCAGATAGCATAATCATTCTAGTATGACACTAACAATTCTACATAATCATTGCCCTGACCAGCTTCATTAATATCCTTGTCTTACATCAGTTTATTGTTTACGCTAACAATCCACTTATTTGGGACATGTTCAGTGTGTCCACTGTTTTGCTATGACCAATAAGTGATGAATTCAAATTTCGTTCATATTTTGGATTTATTAAAATTACTAGGTGGAAAGTGATGAAGAAGAGTCTGGATTCACCTTGCCTAACCTTTTTTGATAAAACTTGTAACAATTTACACTTCTAGTGGTAAAGACAGTACGTCTTACTGTGTCTTTACCAAGAATTGAAGTTTCTGTGTTTTGCATATAGGTTTTTTTTTTTTTAACTAAAAGCAAAAATGTATTTAGAAGGTTATACAGGTAGTAGGCCAGGTCTTTGCTAATTTTATTGCTTTATTAGAATATTGTTGAAAATGGTAAATTCAAATATGGGTATAAGTTGTGGATGTCTTTATTTTTGTGAATTTTCTGTTCAGGGCATAGGAATGGACAGATGGGAGTATGGAGAGATTAGGAATTATTTATCATGGTTTCATTTATCCATTTGCCATACTTGCATAGGCGGGTATAGACAATTGGTCCAAATGGTGGTTCACAAGGGAAATATCCGGTAGATATCAGGCCTTGCAAGGAGCCTTCGCACATCAGCGGTCCCCCAGAGTCACCCTGCAGAAGAGAGAGCAGATTAGCTTTAGTTTCAGAGCGACCAGCACTGAGGTCTCACACTCCCCACAGTTACCAAGTCTTTCCGTGCCAGACCATAGCCTGCCACTCTGGCCAATAGGAAGAGACGTATTGTCTCTGTGCACCAATGGGAAGGCAGAACTTAAACTACCATTTGAGAGGACAAACCAGATTTTCTGAAGACATTGGTTTGAGTCCTAATCAATCACATGTAGAGGGCGGAGCTTTCAGGAAGCGGAGCCCCATTTATTTTCCACCTGGGAAGACTCTCGGTCAAGTCACTGGGAGAGGGAGCATTAGGTCCAGGGAGTCTCTGATAGATCTCTTTCCCAGGCATGGGGCACAGGGTCGTTCTGGAAACCAGGGGCAGGACCAATGACCTAATTTACAGGACACAGTGCAAAATAATGACAAACCACCAGGTTTAAATATATAAAGTTGAAGACAGCAAGAGGAGTGCGTTAAACCAAATATGGGGGTGTCCATATCTTGGGGCTCTGTTTGCATGGTTTGCACAATAAGGTTTAGTTCAGGCCTTGAGTTGGGGTGAGGGGGACCCGCCCGTTTTTTAGAACATACTGCCTTGTCCCATCACCCTTCTTCCTACACACACCATTTCACAGCCCCTAAAAGCTGAGAGCGCTCATTTTAGGAAATGTACTGGGGATACGAAGAGGCAAAGGATAAAAAGGGGGCAGAGAGAAGAAAAAGGAGGGGGAGGGGGACAGAGACACAGAAAGGCTGGGCTGGGAAAAGAGGCAGTGATGGAAGAAATAAAAAGGATGACAGAGGCCCTGGCCGGTTGGCTCAGTGGTAGAGCATCGGCCTGGCGTGCAGAAGTCCCGGGTTCGATTCCCGGCCAGGGCACACAGGAGAAGCGCCCATCTTCTTCTCCACCCCTCCCCCTCTCCTTCCTCTCTGTCTCTCTCTTCCCTTCCCGCAGCCGAGGCTCCACTGGAGCAAAGATGGCCCGGGGGCTGGGGATGGCTCCTCGGCCTCTGCCCTAGGCGCCAGAGTGGTTCTAGTCGCAACAGAGCCAACAGAGCGACGCCCCAGAGGGGCAGAGCGTCGCCCCCTGGTGGGCGTGCCGGGTGGATCCCGGTCGGGCGCATGCGGGAGTCTGTCTGACTGTTTCTCCCCGTTTCCGGCTTCAGAAAAATACAGGAAAAAAAAAAGTTAAAAAAAAAAAAAAAAGGATGACAGAGGCAGAATACAGAGAGAGAGAGAGAGAGAGAGAGAGAGAGAGAGAGGGAGAGAGAAATCCTAACACAGAGCGGACACAGGAAAAGAAGGAAATTAAATGAGGTGCAGAAAGAGATGAGGAAAGATGATTTTCAGAGGCAGAGCGGGGTGGGGGGTTACAGATGAGGAAGGGGGTACCAAGAGGAGGAGGAGCCCCTTCTTTTCCCAGAACCAGGACCAGATGCAAAGATGTATCAGGAGGACGTTAACCCTGAGAACATCTCAGTGACTGCAATAAGTATTTTAATGCATACCTTAAAAACAAAATTCAATATGAAAAAAATCCATGACAAACATGGCATTCCACTTTTAGATAAAAACAAGGTTGTATTTTGCTGTGCTGATTTATATAGAAGCCCGAAGTAAATGGAAATTTTAGTAAACTCTGATTACTTCATGTTGGGAATCTTGATATTTTGTTCATCAAATTTTTTTCCATGCAGATTACATAAAAATATTTCATTGGGATATGATTTATCGTGGTCACTGAGCTTTCAGTGCCCCCTTAGTGTTTGTGCTGGTAGCCAGTGCCTCACTCCCCTTGCCGTGGTCCCATCTCCCGTTTCTGTCCTTGAACTCTGTGCCCACCCACAAGGCCACGCCAGCCCCCCTGGACTCCCACGCTGAGCTAGGCAGAGGATGGAGCAGAGAGCCAGGAGAGCGGGACTGGGAAGATGGGGGAGGGGGAGCTCAGCAGCAGGGTAAGGCGTGCAGACTGTGGGGGGAGGGGAAGACAGGGTTCCGTGCTGGGAGGGGGCAGGGCCGGAGAGGAGGGGACTCACTTTGCAGGGGAAGGTGAGTCCGTTGGGGTGAGCAGCACACATCATGAATTTTCTCAACACAATAGGGTAATACTTCCTGCAGTCCTTGAAGGAAATGAGGCTAACATTCGAGCACATGAGCTCTGTTGGATTGGTCACTGTTGGGAGAGTTAGAGGGCAGTCAGAGGCTTGTGCCAATGGACCCTGGGGGCTAAAGTAAAAGAATGAGAGTCCTGGATATTGAAGCAGGAGGGGAGAGATGACTCAGTTCTTGGGTGTTGAAAAGGGACCGATTGCTTGGACTGCTTGTTCTCAGGATCTGAGTGTGGAGGGTACTGGGGCCAGGACTCGTTTATCTAACAGAGAAGGTGGCTGGAGGGCAAGACTCCTGGGTCAGAGATCTTGGGTGTGTTGCCTGTCTCTTGGATCTGAGAAAAAACCAATCTGGGACTTTGGCTGCTGGGTCACACAGAGGCAGTCTTACCTGTATTCGTGGTGTTTCTGCCCCAGCCAGAAACAGAGCAATTGGTCCCAGGGTCTTTGCAGCTGGAGGGTAACTCAGCTATTTTCACAGTCGATGTCAGCTTAGCTGGGCTGCTTAACTTCACAAGCATGATGTCATGAATGTTTATGATGTTAACATATCCGTGATGGATGAATGACTCATTAGCCCTGATCCTCTGGGCATTCTCATCGACCAGACGATCACTGCCCAATTGCACGATGTATTCACTTCAAAAAAATAAAAGCCACATTCAGAAGGAGACACTGTGACTAAGGGGGGACAAAGACCCAGAGAGAGGAATGGAATCCTCGTGGCACCCCTGACACGTACCTCAGATAGCAGTGGGCCACGGTGAGCACCCACTGCTCGTGGATCAGCACGCCTGCACACCCAAACTTATCGCCCTGAAACAGGGCCACCTGCCAGGGACTGAAGCCTCTTGGACATGGAACTCCATTAATAATCCTTTCCCCTGTGTCCTGGGCTGCATGGAGACATGGAGAAAACATGAGTGGCAGGCAGGCGTCAGGGGAAGACAGAGGTCGCCGCGGATGGATTCCCGGAGACAGTGATGGAGAGAGAGGCAGACAGACAGGGAGGCACGGAGAAGGGCAGAGGCAGAAACTGAGTCCAGCGCACAGAGAGCTGCAGACAGAGACAGAGAGAGAGAGGGAGCCTGCCCAGAAGCCCAGGGGTAGTCTGGTCTGCAGGCAGCCCCGGCCAGACGCTGGTGGGAGACACACTGAGGGCAGGGAGCATCCTGGAGGGCACCCGGACCTCAGGGGTCAGAAGGAAGCAGGAGGAAAGGGGACACAGCAGAAGAGTCTTGTCTCCAAGGGAGAAAGCTGCTGCAGGGGGAGGGTCCTGACTCAGGGACTCCTTGGAGCTCGGGGCCCTGGGGAGGGGAGGCGGGGACGCTGTGAGGCCCAGGGACAAGGTCAGGCCCCCCAGTCTGGTCCTCACCTCCTTGTCCAGCAGATGCCAGGGCCAAGGACAGCAGTACAGCCAGCAGGGGTGAGAGACTGGGACCTGCCATGTGTCCTCTCTTAGCTTCTGTGGTCTGTCACTTGCAAGAAGGGTCTCTTCCGCTGGGGCTGGAAAGAGAAAGAGTTTAGGAACCAGGAGTCCTTGTCCCCAGACCCTTTCTCCTCCCAGAACTAGTAGATCTATTCTGCACCCAGCTCTCTCCTCAGACTCAAAAATTTAGGCCAGAGACTCCCTTCCATTCAGAACAGAGGGATTAGGCTTTCTATCCCTCCCCACTTATAATTATATATCCCAAATTTCTTTTAAGTTAAAGACAAGAAACTACAGACCTCCAGACCCTCCTTTATAACCAACCAGAAGTTTCAGCCCCTACTGCTTTCCTCTGAGGAGCAAGAGTCGGCTGTCCGTACAAATGCACCAACCCCGCCACAAATAGGACTTCTTCTTACCTCCAGTGGGTCTGATCTGATTAGGGCTTCAGTGAAGATCGCGATTCAACCGTGTCCAGCTCTGTGCAGGGTGTCCCTCTTATAGCTCACCCACTCCACCTCAACCCACAGGGTCATGGAGTGCAGGTGCCCCCAGCTCTGGGTGCCCCTACCTGCATTTCTCTTATCTGGAACCCCTGGGGCAGCTAATGCCACAGGCCCGCACTCTCTCCACCCTCATTTCTAATGCCAGGTCAGGGTGGTGCCTAGGGGGTTTGGCCCCAACAGATTTTAATTCCATCATTCCTGCGGCAGCTATCAGTAGAAGGAACAGGTGCTGGCGCTGAGGGGCAGGACAGGAGTCAAGGACCTGCTGAGCTCAGGAATAGTCTGAGTCTTGGGTATTCTACTGTGGGCAATATTCTTGCCCTCATCCCCTCCTACATGTGGTCTAGACCAGTGGTCCCCAACCCCCGGGCCGTGGATCGGTACCCATCTGTGGGCCATTTGGTACCTGTCTGCAGAGAAAGAATAAATAACGTACATTATTTCCGTTTTATTTATATTTAAGTCTGAACGATGTTTTATTTTTAAAAAATGACCAGATTTCCTCTGTTACATCCGTCTAAGACTCACTGTTGACACTTGTCTCGGTCACGTGATACATTTATCCTTCCACCCTAAAGGCCGGTCCGTGAAAATATCTTCTGACATTAAACTGGTCCGTGGCCCAAAAAAGGTTGGGGACCACTGGTCTAGACCCTACACTGCAACCTCTGAAACTTATCCTGGCTGAATCCCTGCTGTTTATTTGAGCCTGAACTCAACCCTAACCCTAATATATGGGTATGAATCAATACAGAAGGCTTTCCTATTTCCACCCACTAAATGCTTACTATTTTAATTCATCTGTTTCTCGTACAAATCATTATGTAATGTAACCCTTTATTCCAGTGGTTCTCAAACGTTTTGAAGTTGGGGTGTATTTAAGATTCTACAAATAATTGTAGGTACACTATATACAAATTTCTGAGAAATATGTTATAATAATTAAGTCAAATATTAAAGAAAAATATATAGTCCAAGCATGCTTTTATGGTCATTAAATGAAATTAGTATGACAAAATTACATTTATTCTGATATTGAAAAACATTTTTATGTTACATTTTTTGTTATGCTTTTTAGAATTTGTAAAAAAGAGGGGTTAAAAAAAAAGACAAAGCCCTGGCCGGTTGGCTCAGCGGTAGAATGTCGGCCTGGCGTGCGGGGGACCCGGGTTTGATTCCCGGCCAGGGCACATGGGAGAAGCGCCCATTTGCTTCTCCACCCCCACCCCCCCTCCTTCCTCTCTGTCTCTCTCTTCCCCTCCTGCAGCCGAGGCTCCATTGGAGCAAGGATGGCCCGGGCGCTGGGGATGGCTCCTTGGCCTCTGCCCCAGGCGCTAGAGTGGCTCTGGTCGCGGCAGAGCGACGCCCCGGAGGGGCAGAGCATCGCCCCCTGGTGGGCAGAGCATCGCCCCTGGTGGGCGTGCCGGGTGGATCCTGGTCGGGCGCATGCGGGAGTTTGTCTGTCTCTCCCCGTTTCCAGCTTCAGAAAAATAAAAAAAAAAAAAAAAAAAAAAAAAAAAGACAAAAAAGTTATCTTTTTATATATATAGATACATTTTTAGTAAGATTTAGTAAATTCAGCAGGTCCCAGCACGAATGTGTTGTTTTCATTCTTGTGTTTATGAAAAACATGAGCCTGATGTGTCCTAGTGATTTCTTCAATGTTTGGGCATATATCTGAAAGGCATTCTCCTTTCTTTATACTTTTTTTTTTAACAGAGACAGAGAAAGACAGAGAAAGGGACAGACAGACAAGAAGGAAGAGAGATGAGAAGCATCAATTCTTCGTTGCGGCACCTTAGTTTTTCATTGATTGCTTTCTTATATGTGCCTTGACCAGGGGGCTACAGCAGAGCGAGTGATGCCTTGCTTAAGCCAGTAACCTTGGGCTTCAAGCCAGTGGCCTTTGGGCTCAAGCCAGCAACCATGGGGTCATGCCTATGATCCCATGCTCAAGCCAGTGACCCCACGCTCAAGCTGGTGAGCCCATGCTCAAGCCTGATGAGCCCGCACTCGAGCCTATGACCTTGAGGTTTCAAACTTGGGTCCTCTGCATCCCAGTCTAATGCTCTATCCATTGCACCACCGCCTGGTCAGGCTCTCCTTCCTTTATACTTTTGTATAATATTTTACGCTATAGTTTTATTCTGATTTATGGGATCTGTTTCACACTGAAGAACTTTTGAATCACTTTCATCGTAATAATGTTGGGATGGGTTTCTTCATAGAATCATCTTGATTCATTGTATTCATCCCAGTAGTAGCCTCTGAGCACTTACTCTGAGCCGGAATCGACTCTGGCCTCTGTGGACACAGCATTAACCAAATAACAAATATTCCTTCACAGAGGCTCTTACTCCAGAGGGTGAAGACAGTGATTAAAAAAGATAAGAACTTCAAATTTATAGTTTTTTACTTGGCAGTAAGTGCTGTGGAGAAAAGAAGAACTAAAAGGAGAGATAGAGAAGTATTAGCTCTTATTTTTACTCAGGGATCCCTGTGATTATAATATTAGGAATGGTGGTTGGAAAAGCTCCATGTTAAGAGGACATTGAACATAATCTTGAAGGAGGTGGTGGATGAATTCATGTAGCTACTTGGGTCAGTGAGTTCCAGGCATAGTGAACAGACAGGTGAAAAGGGAAGGGGTGATCTAGAATGTTCCAGCAGGGAAGACTTTCGGACTGAGTGAGCCAAAGTAGGAAGGCAGGCAAGGAGATCAGAAATATCACAGGACTTGGATGACACAGGAATTGAGGAAATGGCACAACTCTGGCATTTACATTGAATAACACAGAAACCATTATCAGATTATTACTAGACTGCCAATTTCTTTTTTTTTTAATTTTTAGAAAATTTATTTCTTGCGTACATAGACACTTTATGCAACCAGGGCAGAGGCTGTGGATGACTCATATTTCCAATTGGGTGGGAGGACTCGTTTGGTCTTATAATAGCGAGCCAACCGGTGAATACAGCCCTTGATCAGAATCAGATGGAACTTAGCATCCTTATCCTTTCTGTTCCTCTCAAAATGTTTTCGAACAGCAACAGCTTTCTTAATTAAATGGTAGAGATCCTCAGGAAGATCAGGAGCAAGTCCTTTGGACTTAAGAATTCTCAAGATTTTATTGCCTGTCACAAACGTACTTGTGCAACACCATGTGAGTCTCTCAGGATCACACCAATCTGTGAGGGAGTCAGGCCCTACTTGGCCAGTTTGTAGATCTGCTCCTTCATGTCGTCAGACGTCAACTTCATCCAGGTGGGGACGCTGCGGAGGTAGGGCAAAGCTGACTGGGACAGGCCCTTCCCGGGAGCGTGCATGCGACCCATGATGGCAGCAGACAGGCCGACTGCCAATTTCTAAAAGTAGAATTGACCCCCACTTCTCCCTCAGACATCAGATATGTTTCATGCCAGCCATAATCAAAAAATTTCCCGCAAAGGAGTCCTGAGCGAGATGGCTTCACAGGCAAATTTTATCAAACATCCAAAAAGGAATTAATGCCTATCCTCAAGCTATTCCAAAAAAATTAAAGAGGAGGGAAGACTCATAAGGTCTTCTGATGAGACCAACATGATCCTCACTCCAAAACCAGACAAAGAGAGAAAACTATAGGCCAATATCCCGGATGAACATAGATGCAATACTGTATTTCCCCATGTATCAGATGCACCTTTATTCAAAAAATTTGAGGTCTAAGAACTGGATGCAACTTATACACTGGTTGTAGATTTTTTTTTTTACTTGCATTTCCCATTTTTTAACATGGATGAGGAGTTGTATGAATTTTATGATGAATAAAACTTGAGTTCAATAACTTTATGTAATACAGTTTTTTTTCAAATTTCAGGCCTCCAAATTAAGGTGTGTCTTATACATAGGAAAATATGGTAACTAGCAAACCAGATGCATTAAAAATATATTAAGAAGATTATACACAATGATCTGACTGGATTTATTTCGGGGATGCAAGGTTGGTACATATTCACAAATCAATAAAAGTGATACTTTACATAAAATGAAAAATAAAATTACATGATAATATCAATAGATGAAGGAAAAGCATTTGATAAAATTCAGCACCCCTCTGAGCAAGGTGGGAATAGAGGGATCATTTCTCAATATATTAAAGGTCCTATATGATGAACCTATAGCCAACATCATACTCAATGGGAAATCTGAAAGCATTTATCCTAAGATAAGGAACAAGACAGGATGTCCACTTTCACCACTCTTATTCAACATGATATTGGAAGTTCTAACCATAGCAATCAGAAAAGATGAAGAAATAAATTTGGAAAGGAGGAAGTAAAACTGTCATTATTTCCAGATGACATGATATTGTGCACAGAAAACCCTAAAGACTCAATGGGCAATGGGTTCAATGCAACTTGTGATGAGGAAGATAGAGATGTTAGGGTTTTAAGATCTCTTGCTTGATGAACATTCAGTGCATATCATAGTCAGAGTTTATCAAGAGCTTATAACAGAGTGCCTGACCAGTGGTGGCGCCATAGATTGAGCATTGGCCCAGGACACTGAAGGCCCTGGTAAACTGAAGTTGCTGGTTAACTCTGACATACCAGCTTGAGCCTGGGGTCACTGACTTGAGCACGGGATCACCAACATGACCCCAAGATCACTGGCTTGAACTCAAAGGTCACTAGCTTGAGCCCAAGGATTCTGGCTTGAGCAAGGGGTTGCTGGCTTGAGCAAGGGGTCACTGGCTCAGCTTGAGCATCCTTTACCCCCTTTCAAGACATGTATGAGAATCAACCAAAAAAAAAATAACTAGGCCCTGGCTGGTTGGCTCAGTGGTAGAGCGTCGGCCTGGCGTGCAGAAGTCCTGGGTTCGATTCCCGGCCAGGGCACACAGGAGAGGTGCCCATCTGCTTCTCCACCCCTCCCCCTCTCCTTCCTCTCTGTCTCTCTCTTCCCCTCCCGCAGCCGAGGCTCCATTGGAGCAAAAGATGGCCCAGGCGCTGGGGATGGCTCCTTGGCCTCTGCCTCAGGTGCTAGAGTGGCTCTGGTTGTGACAGAGCAACGCCCCAGATGGGCAGAGCATCGCCCCCTGGTGGGTGTACCGGGTGGATCCCTGTCGGGCGCATGTGGGAGTCTGTCTGACTGCCTCCCTGTGTCCAGCTTCAGAAAAATACAAACAAACAAACAAACAACTAAAGTGAAGCATATGAGTTGTTGCTTCTCAGCTCTTTCATTCCCCCTTCTCTTCCCTCTACTCTCTCTCTCTTTCTCAAAAAAAGAGCTTATGAGAGGGTGACAAAGGTTTCTGACCCTAATTTCAAGCATAATTTTAACTCTAGCCTTTACTTTCACACAATTCTCAACTTCAATCTCAACACAAGCCCAAGACTCAACCTATGGCTTCAGTTGTAACTAATCCTAAACCTCAGTACTGCTTTCTTTACATCTCAACATGGCACCTACTTCTTGACCAAGTTCCCGACTCCAAATATCAATTCAAGCTCCCTCTCATACCACAATCAACCTTAAACTTGACTCTGGACTTGAACCCTGGCCCCATAATTATAAGCTATACTAAACCCTATACTAGACACTAGATGTCACCATAGAGTTATCCCAAATGTCACCCAGGTACAACTCAGACTCCATTCCGTATCGTTATCATACATATTTCAGGAAGTCAACATGGACATCCTCTTCATGAAACCACCATCTAATTCACATCTGACACCAATCTTAACACTCTGACCCCAACCCCAGCCCTATTCCCATTCTCCACCCAATTTCTACCTGAAATCCCAAACTCCTTTTCATACCCAGCTCTTCCCTTCCCTTTCAACTCTGCACACTACCTTGACTCTTCCTTTCACAAAAACTCTAACAGAGTCTACCAAATAACAACACACCAACGTTGACACCATACACACTAAATAAATCCAAGCCAAATTACCAAAATTACTTTTTAAGGCAAATGGGAGGATTAAATAAAATGGTGAAAGGATGGGCATTTGCGGGCACTGAATTAGTATCAGCTGTCTTACCACACCATCCGAGAATACAGCAACTTCAATTTCTTGTACTTCTGAGTGATGTGTCAGACACTTGTTGGAACTTGTCATTATTTCTCACATAGACTTAAGCAAGTATTGTCTTCCTTGTTTTTTTATATATGAGAAAAGGGAGTTTTAAAATAGGTGAGGTCACTGGAGCAAACTCGCTCAGCTAAGGCAGAATTTGAAGGCTGGAAAATTGCTCAGGGTCTCATCATTGCACAAGTCTACACTTTGTGACAGAGATTTCCCTGAGAAACTCTCCCACACTGTCGGATTCTCAGTTGGCTGAAAACAAATTTAGGACCCCATGAGTCTCTTAATGATGCCACCCATCTCATTGGCAAGAATCTCAAACCCCAGGGCTGTCATGCTCTTCAGTTTAGTCCCTGACCCATCCCTGAATTCTTCCCAGACACCCTGGCTCATACCACCTTTAAACTCTGACCTGTCTCCTGAACCTCTGTCTGATGGCTCATCCTCTAGCTCACACTTAAAAACTGGCATCTGCTTGTCCCAACAACATTCCCTTGCCCCAGGGGGATCCAGGACACTGACCTTGGAAATTTCTCATTTATCACCTTGGGTTTTAAGGACCAAGTGTTCCTGACTTACTGGATTTACTTTCTCTTTCTTTAAAAACATCACCCAAAATGAAAACAAAAAAAGGAAAAAAATTTAAGAGAAAAAACATCACTTCGCTTCTTGGGAAGCTACTCCTTCATATATTTTGGTGTTCACTGTCCACTATACTTCTCTAAGCCCTCTCACCCACCTGTTTGAAAGCATGAACGAGAGCACCACTTCTCCCTTAGAAATTATTGCTTCAAGAGTGGGGGGTTCTGTTCAAACTGGACCCATCGGAGATCTTTCCTGGGACTAATATCAAGATGCCAGGAGAAAGGAAGTCTTGCTTTTTGCTGGGTTTGCTTAATTGGGTCTGTCTGTAGTTGCTCCCAAGTTTACAGTGGCTAGAAAGAGACACATAAGAGAAGGGCAGACACAGAGGTGAACAGCTGAGAAATATGGGAGAGAGAAACAGAGGCAGACAGAGGTGAACAGAGCAAGAGAGCAAGTGTGCCAGAGGGACAAAAAGAGAACTGATTGGCCTGACTTACCATTTCAACAATGGGACTCCTGTATCCACGTCACTTCATCTGTCATCATGAGCCAGGTCCACAGCCTTCTTAGCCACCTGAGTGAACCAGTCCTCTCTTATGCATCAGCCAGTTTGAACTGAGGCTCTGACACTTGTACCCAAAGTCTCCCTGAATCGGCTGAAAGAAGCTCCCTGTCTATGTGGGTCCTTCCAGGTTTTGTCCGCGTTTTGTCCTCTGGTCCTCTGCCACACTCCACAGTCTATGATTTTATGCCTGAATTTTTGGGTGATCTTGGAAAAACCCCTTCACTGCCTTGACTTCAACCATCCACCTACTTAACACCAGAAACCAATCTTCCAGTCGTTTCTGGTTTATGTTCCACTGGGGACATTTCAATATTACATAAATGTTGAATGATATGAAAGAATATTTCTTAGCTCTGTAGGTCTGTAAGGTGTGATGATGTGAGTTTGTTATGTTTTTAAATTTTTGTCTTTTAGAGCAGAAGATTGTTAACTTTTCCTATAGAGAGCCAGATAGTATATATTTTAGTTTTTGAGGATCAAGAGACAAAATCAAGGATATTATGTAGATACTTACATACCAAAGGAAAAAGTAAATTTCTACACATTTTTAATTGACATTATTCAAAATATAATAATTAACTATTCACTACACATTATTTTTTTTGTCATACAGGTCTATTTTTAGCCTGTGGGATTTGGCCTATCATCTGTAGTCTGTTGCAGCAAGAAATAATGAAATATTAAAGAAAGAAACGATGTCCAAATTTACTTCAAAACAATGGAGGAAGTAGAGTCTCCCTCCACCATGGTTAAAAAAACTTGAGCTGCTCAAGAAGAGGAAACATAAACCCTTTAAGTCTGTCTTTCACAGGACAGTGCACTGGATGTTAGAAAACACTTATATGACTTCTGTCTGCTGAACTTAAATGTCTCTTCCTCCAAGCTCTTCCAGGAGAAGGGGGTCCCTTCAGGTAGTGGTAATGGCTAGAGTGGCCATGGGGGTCCTGGTCTCTCTAGACCTCCTGCCAAGCCTCCCATCAGGGGCACAGATTCTGTCCCCCCACCCCTCCCAGCAGGGACAAAGCAAGACAAGCAAAGAGCCAGGCAATGGTTTTAGCTTTATTGGGGGGGATCCAAAGCTTGTCCTGGGCTCAGCTCCTGTTGCCTATGGTCTTCTTGATCCAGTCCAGGTAGCGGCAGAGGTTGGTGTAGACACCAGGTTTCTTAGGCTGCCCACAGGGGTCTGATCCCCAGGATGTGATACCTTGGAGAACACCATCACACACCATTGGGCCCCCGGAATCACCCTGAAGGATGTAGGGGTAGAGTTTCACTTCAGATGCCCAGCTGTACCCAGCATGTTGTACCAGCTCTGTACCATGATTGGTCCCCTCTAGCCATTGGGGATAAGAGTATTGTCTCCTGGTTCCAGCTGCTGGTTAGGGTGAGAGAGAGATTGAAAGAGACATGTGGCCTTTCATGTAAGAGGGAACAGACAAATCTAAGGATGGGGAGAGAAATCCTGACCAATAGGAAAGAGAATGCTCTGGAAGGTCCAACCTAGAGAGAAGACAGTGGGGACTGAGCTGATGTGTTCTGCATTCCTGACTTCAGGTGAACAGATCATTGACTCCAGTCACCAAACAGGAGATAGGGACAGGGATCTTTGAATACACACACACACACACACACACACACACACACACACACACACACACACACACACACGACATTGTGGGAGTCTTTGTAGGAAGAAGCCGTTGTTCCTGTGAACCACTTAGAGACATTAATTCCAAGGCAAGATCACTCAGAAAATGGCTGTTTCTGGTCACTGGGAAGAATGCAATGGAGCATTCATTGCCTTAGAGTCCGATCATTGTCAAAGAATGGGGCTTCCATGAAGGGGACAAAGCCAGGGAGAGCCTTGCAGGATTGAAGTTCCAATAATGGGGAAAACGGTGTTATATCTACAGCAAATCCCAAGATGAAAAGTGGATGTGGAGTCTTGAAGGAGCACTGAAGTCCATGAAACCATTTCCTGGACAACAGGGAAGAGAGACTTGTTCCCCTAAAACCAATCACAGGAGCAGGCAGCTGTGCTAGGGAACCCTGTCAGGTGCCAGAAAGAAGTGGCTGACTAACTGGTCGATGGCAGAGTCAGCACAAGTGTCAGGAACTAACACTCAGAAAAGGGAGCAGAAGGCTGTGTGCCCTCCAGCCTCAGACTCTCCATCATGGACTCCCCTCTCACCCCCTTTAACTGCCCCCACCCTGTGAACCTCATCCGGAAGACAAGGATTCCAAAGAAAATGACAGAAACTATTCAATGCTCTGATCTTGTGCTGTGTGACCTGTGGGGAGAGTGTGGCCTTCTTTTGATTTTCTTCCCACTTTATAGAGATGGGAATGACCTCTGTAAGAGCTAACTCTTTGGAGTCACCTGCTGCTTTGCCTCTGGCCTCTACAGAAAGAGGGAAGAAAGAGGTTTCTGATTGGTTATTTCAGAAGTAATTTTATCACTGGCCCAGTAGCTCAGTTGGTTAAAGTGTTGTCCCTATATGCCAAGGTTGTGGGTTTCATCTCTAGTCAGGGCACATACAAGAATCAACAAATGAATGAGCAAATAAGTGGAACAATAAATCAATCTCTCTCTCTCTCTCTCTCTCTCTCTCTCTCTATCTCTCCCTGCTCTCTAAAATAATAAACACTTCAAAGAAAATAAAAGTAATTTCAATTAGTTAATTAGAAAGTCACTCACCTGGCATGAGTCAGCCCCACGACTGTCACCTGCACAGACCATACCCTCTGTGATTTTCCCGGGGTAGGCATCTTCACACTGTTTCCGGGGAAATATTTCTACTTCTGCACAGTTGAGGGTGTCAGGAAAATTCTCTGTGGGGATAGAAGTTGTAAGTTTCCAGAGAGAGAGCAACCTTTTCTCTCCATCCCTGTCTGGATCTAGCCTTTCTTCTGTGAATCTACAACTACACAGTGGAGTTTTTGACACATTTCTCAAGGCTACTCAACACATGAAACAAAGCCATAGCTCGGGCTATTTCCTCTTCCCCACCCAGAGTAGAACCATTGGACTCTACCTTTTTTTGTATGTGTGCCCTGAGTCATTTTTAAATTAAGAATCAGGGCCTGACCTGTGGTGACGCAGTGGATCAAGTGTCGACCTGGAACACTGAGGTTGCTGGTTCAAAACCCTGGGCTTGCCTGGTCAAGGCACATATGGGAGATGATGATTCCTGTTCCTCCCCCCTTCTCTTTCTCTTTCTCTTTCTCTTTCTCTTTCTCTTTCTCTTTCTCTTTCTCTCTCCTCTAAAATAAAAAAATAATTTAAAATAATTTAAAAAATCAAAATCAAAAATTAAATTAAAAAAAAATCAGGGGAATGGGGGACTTGGAAGTGTCCTCTTGTGACACCTCTGTCCCACTATCTCCAGTCTTCCCATCCCCAGACCACTAGCTTCTCAATATCAGTTAAATCCTACTTCTTCCAAATGTCACCTCCTCCTAGAAGCCTGCTCTGACCATTTTAATTAAAACACCACACCTCCATCACTCCCTATCTTCTTAGCATCTATGGTATTTCATTATAGCCCTTAACTCTCCCTCACATTTTATTTTATATGTATTTGTTTATTGTCTACTCCTCCCACCTAGCATGTAACTTCATAGGAATCAGGACCCATACAGTACAGTACCTGGGGCATGCCAGATCCCAGAGGTAAGTGTTGAATGAATAACTAGAATTCATTCTTTAATTATTAATTAATGAGTGCAATTCATTTTTTTATTAGCCTTTGACAATGGACTTAATGGGGAAATGTCTCTCTGGCACTTTGATGTGCCAGAAGCTCTATAATGCGCTCCATCTCATTGAGTTTTCACAACAGCTTTTGGAAGGAGGGATGTATTCACTCATTCCATCATTCACTCATCCACATAATCATTCAGCAACTATTTATTGAGCACCACCCTGAGCACTAGGAACACCCAATGAGGAAAATAGATACAACACAAGCTCTTATGGAACTTAAAAATCTATTGGTTAGTTATCCCATTTTGCAGATAAGGAAAGTGAGTTCACGAGTTGGGAAGGGACTTGCTCTTAGAAAAATGAACAGAGCCATGGTTTGCACAAATCTGCTTGGATCCTGAGCAGGTGGGTTTTCCCATCATCCGATTTTTTTTTCTCTAGAAGTGAGAGTCAGACAGGCAGGGACCTGAACCCTGGCTGTGCGACTTCCTGGTGAATCACATCGCCTCTCTGAGATGAGCCCAGTTTCTTCACTATGAAGCAGGATGGAAAGCTACCTGGACTCTGACATCCAGAGTTTTTGGTCCAGAATGAAGAGGGAACTGGAAACCTAGACATGGGTCCTGGGCATGAAGGGTCTGTGAGTGATCTGGGGCCGGGAATCTTGGGGTGTTAAAGGAAAAAGTGCTGAGAAGTCCATTTTCTTGGACTGCAGCAGATCTTTTGTATCCCAAAGTCTATTAATGAGATTATATAAAGTCCTATACAACAAAGGTCTCATAACAGGGTTCTCTCTGCCATAAAGGAGAGATGTATTCATTTATCTATTCATTCACTCACCCATTTATGTTTTTGAACCCTGAATAACAATGTGTTAGCTTGCTTCCTTTCTCCCATCATTCTTAATAATATTCTGGCCTTGAAGCTTCCTTACATGGGCCACTTGTGAATTTCAACCTCAGCATTCACCTTCCCTTCCATATCTCCTTCTCAGAGTAAAGTTTTGCCAATTGCTTGGGGTTCGCTGGGCCAACCAGCTCCTCCTCCCCCTCCTACTACCTTGGGGGCTGGTAACAGTGCCCCAGCCTGATATGGTGCACTTCTGGCCATCTCGAGGGCAGTGATCTGTCAGGTTGATGGGCTTCACTTTGGGCCCTAGGGATGCTGGACTACGTAGTCGAACGAGCATCAGATCATGGTTGTTGTCTCCACTGCTGTAGCTGTAGCAGGGGTGTGGGATGGACTGAGCCACAGCCTTTTCTTGCTCTGGCCCATTCTTATTCTGCAGGCTGTGATCTCCTAAGCGTACTGTGTACCTCCTGTAATGATGGGGGTTAGTCTGAGATCCAGCCCCATCATTACAGCCTCCTCATTCCAGAGCCCAAGACTTGGCCCCTCCCCCCTCAGACCCAGGAGTCTAAGCCTTTCACCCCCTCCTCTCTCAGGCCTCCTCTCTTAGAGGCCCACCACCAAGCTCTCTCTTTCCTGAGGTTAGTTCCCAGTACCCCCTACCCCAAACCCAGCCCACCTCCGCCCCAGGCATCCACTCACGGTTTTTTACAGTGGGCTGCTGTGAGGACCCAGTTTTCATCTACAAGGACACCCCCACATAGGAGCTGGATGCCCTGGAACAAGGCCGACTGCCAAGGCTGCGAATGGGGCTTGCACGGCTGGCCTTTCAGAATTTTGGACTCCTCTGCCCTCCAGTGTCCTGCAGCGAGAGGGAAAGGGTTGGATCCCCATTCCTAGGGCAGTGTAGGGGGGGGTGGTTAGAGAGCAGGAAAACCACTGTGTGTTCAAAGGGACACAACCCAAGTTCTGTTTGTCTTCTCATGTGTCCACACACACTCCCATGTGTGGCTTCCTGTTTGCACATGCCACATGGATACACACATATACTCAGTGAAACCGACAAGTCATCACTCAGAGCCACACACCTGAGCATGCTCCCACATGTGTCCACATGCTCCTATACTCCTGTGTGTATGTATACACCCATTAGCAAGCAACCCGCAGTGCCATGTTTCTGCTTGCCCCCAGGAAAGCAAGCCCACAGATGCCCCCACATGCGATTGTACACTTCACACATCCTACCGCACGCACCCACATGGTCACCATGGCATGCCCACAGGCCCACGCACGTGCCTTCTGGCCCTCCTCACCTGCACAGGCTTCCAGCAGCAAGAGCAGGAACATCCAGGTCCGCATGGCAGCAGCCGGTGGGCGTCCCATGCTGGGGCCTGAGGGAGGGAGAGCAGGGGCTGAGAGTAGAGGATGGAGGAACCTGAAATCCTATTTGGCTCTAAGGGATGGGGAGGGAGTAGAGCATCCAGAGCTGTTCTTCTGGGTCCTGCGGGAGGCAGGGGCTGACACCTGGATTCTTGGGTCTGAAGAGAGAGGGTGCTGCTGGTCTAGGTTTTCATGTGCCCAGGAAGAGGGAGGTAGTATCCTAGACTCCTGAATCTCGGGGAAGAGGAGGCTGGGGCTCAGATTCCCGGGTCTTGAAGGAAGAAGGGATATGAGGTTAATGCCATGGGTCTGAAGGAGGAGGGGTCTGGGGTACAGATGTCAGCGTGGGAGACTTGACAGAGTCCAGGGGGCGGGGTCACCTACTGATTCGTCCCCTGTGGAAGAGGTCCCAGTACTTCATCTCTCTGCCAGGTCCGGAAATCTGGAGCCTTTTAACTGGGAATCCCCGCCTCCTGCTCCGCCTCCTCCTGCGCTGGAGCTGGCAGAGCGTCCCTGGGCTTGAGTGAGTAGGGACTGAGGGGCGGAAGGGACATTCTTGAGGGAGGAGGGGCTGGAATCTCGGGCAGGCCAGGGAGAGGGGCTCAGTGCTGTGACTCCTGGGCCTGAACCAGAAAGGGCTGGGGGCTCGACATCTGGGGTGGGAGGAGGGGCCGGAGCCCCGGATTCCTGGGTCTGAGGGAGGAGGGGCTAGGGGCCCTGGACTCTGAGCCTGAGGAAAGAGGGGGCTGCTGCCAAAACCCCAAAGAAAAGAAAGGCAAGTCTTCGTGGTCCCAACATCTGAAGGCGGAAGGGCCCCGCCCGTTGTCCCCTGAGAGAACCGGGATCTGGGAAGGCAGGTTTGGGAGGCACCGTGACCTGGTTTCTCTTCCCTGAGCAGAACCCAGGAGGCTTGCTGCAATAGAACTGATGGAGACAGACTTCAGGCAGGACCGACAAAAGGCTCAAGGGAAATATTAAGGTAGTGGCGGTCGCGGATCTGCCCTCCACCGCCCACCCGATTGCCCTTCCTCCATCCTACAGCACAGACAGAAAGAAGAAACAGCTCCGCGCGTTTATTGCAAAATTATCCATTGGCTCTGAAGAGATCATGATCCTCCCCTCAACTTCTTCCAGACGGTCCCGGTCAAGTTTCAAGCCCAGGACACGTATAAAGATGAACCACGAGGAGCTGAGCTAGACCGACGCCCCAATTCATTGGGAGAAATTGAAGAGCCTCTGAAGCCATGGGGGCGGGGCCACACGGGTGCAGTCTATTGGGAGCGTCTCATTGGGCAATGAACCGTGGGGAGGAGCTATTTGGTGGATTTCGTGTCTGGGCCAGAGCCACCAGGTGGTGATGTTCCTCACCAGGTGGTGATAGTTTTTGGTGAAATCATAGAGACTATACTACTAGGGTAGAGTTGTCTCTCTGCTCCATTTCCGAAAGGGCGGAGCCTAAATACTGTGAAGGCTTCTCTAGGTCTGCTGAGGAAAAGAGTGGACGTATATGAAGCTGCAGACCCCCTTGGCTTGCGCCCACCCTCTTCTCTTGGTCGTCCAAGGCACCAGGGTTCAGTTTTCCTCCATCGTCTTTCTGATCCAGTGCACATAGTGGCATACGCCAGCATAGACCGCAGGGCGCCAGTGGCTGGAGCAGGGCTCCCCGCCCCCAGACACCACACCAGCCAGAGCCCCACGGCAAACCAGAGGGCCCCCAGAGTCGCCCTGTGCGCAGTAAAAGAGCAGAGAAACTGTTAGGCCAGTCTAATCATGACATTACACAGACCATTTTCTCTCCCCCGTGGATGCCCAGTTCTAATTCCTGCCACACCCAGACGACCAAGCCTCCAGGACCTCTCCCCTCAGACCTAGGAATAAAAGCTCATAGCCTCCACCTCTCCCTTGGACTTAACATTTTGGGCCCAAACACCCTCATCTCCCAGGACTCAGAGTCCAGACTCCCAGTTCCGTCCTTCTTTAGATCCAGAAATTCTGGTCCTGACCCCATTCTCTCCCAAGAGCCATGTGTCCCAGCAGGATAGCCCCGTTCTCCTTTTCCCACATGAAATCTCACCTTACAGGAGCCTCGGCCTCCCTCCCACACGCCGGCACAGAGCATGCTCTTGGAGATGTGGCCTGGATATGCAAAATGGCAGAAAATAGGCTTCAAGATGCTGATGTTGGCACACTGCAGCGTGACTGGATACTGCACTGTTGGGGAAGGAGGTCATAGAGGATCAACAACTGTCCCTCTCACACTCAGCACACACACCCTTTCTTAAGGAGGATCCATGGAGCCATAGCGTAAGATTCTCCAACAGAAGAGCTAGTGACACAGAGCGTGAAAGAGAAACAGATGTATATGGAGAGGGAGGGGGGGGGGAGGGAAACAGAGAAACAGAAAGATGCCAAGAGCCTATAGACAAGAAGAGACACATATATAATTTACATAGAAAAAAACAGAGACCGTGGGTGGAGCTAGAGACCTCTTAAGGTGAAAGAAGTTCTCAGAGGGGACCATGAAGAAATAGAAATGGGCCAGAGATACCCAGTGAGAAGGCCACAT
The DNA here is from genome assembly GCF_036850995.1 of Saccopteryx leptura. Classification (NCBI taxonomy): domain Eukaryota; kingdom Metazoa; phylum Chordata; class Mammalia; order Chiroptera; family Emballonuridae; genus Saccopteryx; species Saccopteryx leptura. Next base: position 68,934,424 of record NC_089505.1, read on the forward strand.
GTAAAAGGAGTGGAGGCTCTTATAGGGAGATGGTCATTGATAGAGATGAAGATTTAGAGATAGTAGGTGGAGATGGAGTTGCAGCATATAGAGATAGATTTGGATGTAAATATGCATATGTAATCTATATTACATATGCGTGCAAACTCAGATGCATCTAGGGGTTCGATGGGTAAATGAAAGTGGGGGAGGGGAGGACAGTCCAGGTTTGGTAAGCAGGAGACCACTTTCGCTCTTTCTATCTGGCAATGGTTGCTATTTTGAGAAAGTGAGCTCAGCATCACCAGTTCTTCCCAAGTGAGTACAGAAACTTGACTTTTATGTAAAGTCTCCAGGTTTTAGATGTTGGCAGCAACAAATTCAGAAATACTGTTCTTTAAATACTATTCTTGAAAGCCAGCACTAGGCCCTGGCTGGTTGGCTCAGCGGTAGACCACTGGCCAGGCATATGGATGTCCCGGGTTAGATTCCTGGTCAGGACACACAGGAGAAGCAACCATCTGTTTCTCCACCCCTCCCTGTTCTCTCTCTCTCTCTCTCTCTCTCATCCCCTCCCACAGCCATGGCTCCATTGGTTGTTCAAGTGAGTTGGCTCGAGCACTGTGAATGATTATGTGGCCTCTGCCTCAGAGGCTCAGGTGCTAAAAAAAAAATGGCTCCCTTGCCAAGCAACAACCCCAGATGAGCAGAGCATCGCCACCTAGTGGGGTTGTCAGGTGGATCCCCGTCTGGGCGCATGCGGAGTCTGTCTCTCTGCCTTCCTCTTTCACTTTAAAAGAAAATAAAGGAAAAAGAAAACCAGCACTAATGTGGAAAGCCAAACACGTGGCTAATATGGTGTTGATTTGTGACTGAGAGATGCAGCCTTTATTATCATTCTAAGAGACATGTATTTTCATATTTAAATACCCTAAAATCAGGATATGTCTTCCAATAAATGGTGTCACATGAGGATCAATAAGTCCCCCCCCCTCCATTGTCAGTGGGCTGTGAAAATACAATGCACTTATAATTTGTAGCATCTTAGATTTGATAGAATATATGGGTAGATGGGTAGATCAATAGATAGAGGATAAACATAAAAAGGGAGAGACAGAGAAGGAGGAGGAATTTAGTTTCTCAGCATAAGACACAAGGGAGTGTGTCACGGACAAGGCCGTACCCTGGGTACTGGACACGGACCCCCAGCCTGAGATGAGGCACTCGGTGCCTGGGGAGACGCAGCTCTTGCTGAAGTTGAGGGGCTGTACAGCAGGTCCCAGCTGTGCCTTCCTAGGCAGACGGATCAGCATGATGTCATCGTTGTGGTCTTGGGGGCTAAGGTTGTTTTTGAATCCGGGGTGGGGGAAGAAGTCTGTGACCCGAAACAGCTGCTCTGGACCTTCCCATTTCCAGAGGTGGTGCTCCCCAAGGCGGACCCACAGATACCTGCTGGGACAAGGCTCAGGGGTCAAGATGAGTGTCCACCAAGGTGTTGTGCGACTCACCACAAACCGGATATCCTCTCTTGGTCCCCATCATTTATGTGTGACCCAAGAGTTCTGATTGATTTTAAGCAAGGCACACACCCTCTCTGGGCCCCTGCTCTCCACTTTAACCCTTTGTCTGCCTCTGCTTTCTTAGCTGTCTCCCCAAAGTCACACCCTTTCCTAGGTCCATGCCAAGTGAACCTCCTTCTTCCTTGCCCCTCCTGGAGCCTTGGTGGCAACCTGGGTCCCCTGGAACCCTGTAGGCACATGGGTCCTCTGCTTACAACACAACAACAGCCCCACCCCCTGTCCCCACAGGTCTGGTGACTTCTGTGGGGAGTGGCTCTGTGTGTGTTCTGGTGTGTATGTGTGGAGGGAGATGGGATATGGAAAATCCCCAAATTGGGGTCATCTGTGGCCTCAGGCTTTCCCTGTGTGCCATATCTCTCACCCCTCAATGCATTCCCTCTTGAGGTCTACTTATTCTGCTCTGGGTTCATGCCCTGGACAGCTGGGGACCATCTGGGATCCACATATCAGCCCCCAGCCTCTGACCTCTCAGGTTAGAGACCAGGCTAGTGAATGAGAAGTTTGGGTTTGTGTAGCATATGGTTATTTTTATCCCTTTGCCTCTCTGTTACCTTGCTGCCTTCGCTGCATATCTGGGAAATGAGCCCTTCCCCACCCCAACTTGTCCTTGCCCCCGAATTTTTTCTACCTCCATAGCTCTTCTTTTCTCCATCTTTGTCTGTGAGGCTAGATTCTGAAGATTGCCCTCCTAGACTGGTGTACAGTCCCATCATGAAACAATGCATCATGGGAAATTCCCACATAGCATCCTGTAGGATCAACTTTACTTACACTTCATTCCTGGACGGAAGAACATGAGAGCAGGATGGACAGATCTGTCCAGAGATATGTAGGCAGGGTTTCTGCCTCAGGTACATTCTAGGTTTCTGTTAGAATGCCCAGAATCTAAAGTTCTAGTGTTCTAGGATGTAGGCACCACAGGAATCCACAAATTCTAGAATTCTACAAGGCTCAGGTTCTAGAATGTTATGAATCCAAGATGGTAATGTTCTAGATTTCTCTGGCTCAAACATGCTAAGGTTTTAAAATTATCTAAATTAAGTCTGGAACCTAATGAACCTAGAATTCTAATGTTTTGGAACAACAAGACTGAAATATCATCGTTTTAGAATATAATTTTGGAAATTTAAGAATCAAGGGTTCAAATAGATTGAGACTCTAGAATGCTTGCAATTAAAAGTTTGGAGAGTTAAAGAATTTGGAGTGATAGCATTCTGGTATATTAAGTTCACCAAATTCTAGACATTTATCAATATAACTTTGTAGAATTTTCTTGGTTCAAGATTCTGGAATTCTATAAATCACAATATTCCAAGATACTGTGAGTGAAAGATTCTAAGACTATGAGCATCTATATTTGGTGAACCAAGCCACAATACTCTGAATCTAAGATTCTAGTATTGCTCCATCCAGTACAACTACTGTATTGAGTACTTGAAATGTGGTAAGTTCAAATTGAGATGTGTCATATGTATAAAATACATGTTTGATTTCAAAGCCTTATACACAAAAAAGAGTAAATTATGACATTCATAGATGGTTAAACATTGATTACATGTTAAAATAATATATTTGAGTATATAAAGTTAAATCTATTAAAATTTTTTTGTTTGTTTTTGTTACTTTTTTAATGTTTCTACTAGATATCTTCAACTTACCTGGCTAGCATCATATTTCCTGGGCAGTGCTGTCCTAAACACTGAGATTCTAGTAGTGCCTGAATCCATGCATTCTAGAATTATCTGAGGGTAATGTAGAATCTTATGGAACCAAGATTTTAGGAGTCTATGATTCTGAATTTCCCTGGGTTAGAGTCTAGTATTCTAAGAGTGTAAATTTTGAATCTTAGTCTCTTAGAACTAGAATACTTAAAAGTATAAAATTAGGAAAACTTGACCCTTTGTAAGTCTGAGTTAAGCACTAGAGGCTCAGCCCTTCTTGCCTACAACTCCCTCCCTCCTCTACCAAAGGCACCCTAACCCTTTCCTTACCCCCAGGCCCTGCCCAGAGTGGTCACTCACCGCTTGTGGCAGTGGGCAGCTGTGAGCAGCCAGCGGTCACTGATGAGGGTCGCTCCGCAGAAATAGTCGGTGCGGTGGAAGAGTCCAGCCTGCCAGGGCTGCGAGTTGGGTTGGCATTCCTGAGCCCCAATGGCTCTGGTGTCTGCCCGGCTGGTCCCTGGGGGCAGGTGGGAGGCAGAGGGGTCAATGAAGAGCAGGGTGGGAGGGCTGGGGAAGGATGCTGAGATGCCTAGAGGGCGGGAACCGAAGGCTGGGGGTGCAAAGGGCGATGAGGAGAGACAGTTGTGGCAGCAGAGGGGCAGTGGGGTGATCAGGATGGATGGCAGGAGCCTCACCTGCCAGGAGAGAAAGCAGAGCACAGACAAGTCCCAGCTTCATGACCTCTGGGCGCCTGGACCCTGGAGCCTGGTTCTAGTATCTTTGCCTCTTTATGGTAAACTATGCCATCTCCTTCCTCCTCCCTGGGACACCCTGTGATTAATGGGGGTTGGGGAATGTCACTGGGGGAGGAGGAATCCTTGGGCATTTACTTGAGGCCCTGAGAAGGGAGGCCATGCAGGGGGACCCCCTGTTGGGAAGAGCTGGCTGGCTGCTGAGTCAGGGCTTGGCTACATAAGGGATGGGGCCTAGGATATGAAATCCTCCCGGTGTCTCTAAAGAGGGAATCCCTCATTCTTCATGACCTCTCAATGCAGGATCTAGATACAGGATATTCTGTGGCCTGGAGGAGGAAGTAGGTGGGAAGGAAGATCCCTAAGGCGGAGTCCTGGGTTGGAAGCAAGTTTATCTAATGAAGCTGTGGTGAGCTGGGACCAAAGTACAGGAGCACTGCCCAGAAATCAGGCTGGAGGAGGCAGGAAGGACCAGAACTCAGAGGGAAGAAGCTACACAGGTAGACAGGATGGAGGTGTGGTGGGGAAAGAGAAAGAAATAAGATAGAGAGGGAGTTAGAGCACAGAAATATCCAGGGAGAGTAAGAGAAAGAGAGAGAGAGAGAGTGACTCAGACTGAGGGGGGCAGAGACCACAAAGATGTTTGAGAAATATGGTGCCAACCAGATTAACCCACTCTGTCATAACCCACTCCCTTCTTCACGTCCTCAGCAGCACCAGGACCCAGGTGGCTGACCTGCCTGGGACTGAGCACATTTCCCTTTTTCTTTTTTTTTCTTTTCTTTTCTTTCTTTTTTTTTTTTTTTTTTTTTTTTTTTTTTTTTTTTTTTGTATTTTTCTGAAGCTGGAAACGGGGAGAGACAGTCAGACAGACTCCCGCATGCGCCTGACCGGGATCCATCCGGCACGCCCACCAGGGGTGATGCTCTGCCCACCAGGGGGCGATGCTCTGCCCCTCCGGGGGGGGGGGTGTCGCTCCGCCACGACCAGAGCCACTCTAGCGCCTGGGGCAGAGGCCAAGGAGCCATCCCCAGCGCCCAGGCCATCCCTGCTCCAATGGAGCCCCGGCTGCGGGAGGGGAAGAGAGAGACAGAGAGGAAGGATGGAGGGGCGGAGAAGCAAATGGGTGCTTCTCCTATGTGCCCTGGCCGGGAATTGAACCCGGGTCCCCCGCATGCCAGGCCGACGCTCTACCACTGAGCCAACCTGCCAGGGCCACATTTCCCTTTTTCTTATTACCACCAGATCTTGGCTAAGTCCGGAGAACATTCTCTTGTTTTTTCTCACTCCCCTCCTCCCCTCTATTGTTCTTTCCATCACCCCATTCTTACTGCCTCTCCTCCCATCCCTCATCATCAGGTGGGTCACCCCAGAAGGGCCAAGCTCTGGTCTGACTTCTCTCTTTGTCCTCAGAATCACACAGTGCTGGCTGGGCTCATGGGAGGTTTTGGAATATGTTAATCCAAAGACTGAATGTCTTTCTCAAGGTCCTTCTTTTCCTGGTGAACTCCTACTCATCCTTCAAGACCCAATCTAAACAACCCTTCCTTCTCTAGAAAGCCTTCACTGCTGCTCCAGAGTCCTTTTTTATTTTATTTTTTTTCCCATTAGCACTCACAACCTCTTCTACTTTTCACAACCCTGATGAACACGCCTGGTCTGTGTTCCCTGTGAATGCATCCGCATAATGGCATAGCAGCTTGGAGCATGAATGTGGACCTTGACTGCCTAGGTCCAGATCTCAACATTGACAATAATTAGGTGTGTGAACTTGAGCAGGTCACTGGACCTTTATTCATTGCCCCATTCATTAGGTAGCGGTAGTAACAGGGTGGTAGAGGGATTAGTGAATTCCCACTTAAGAAGAACGATAGTGTCTGACACATTGTAAGTATTCAATAACAATATGTCTGTTTGTCTCCTACAGAGCCAGGCACTGCCTCCTATGGCTGGTGTTGTCTTATTTCTTCTCCAGATAAGGAGGTCTTGAGACTAAGGACTAAATACCTCCATGAGCTAAGTGCCGTACCACCTACTTTTAAGAACATCTCACAGCTACCTTTACTAGTATTGACTCTGTATTTGGCAGGTAGGGAAGCATTTCCTGTATACTTCCTTATTACGTCTCAAAAGAGTCTTTTCAGCCTCTAATTCACAATGTGTGTGTGTGGGAGGGGGGCGGTTGAAGTAGAGCATTCCAGGTCACACAGGAAGTGATAGCAATACACTTCCTTCTGTAACTGGTGAACTCCTACTTATCCTTTAAAACCCCACACAATGCCTCCTCATCTGAGAAGACTTACTTGACTCCTTCAGAAAGAGTCCTTGGTGCCTCCCTGGGGCACTCTGTACCTCTTCCTGTTACAGCATTGATCAATCTGTGTTGTTTTCTCATTTAAAAAAATTTTTTATTGATTGATTTGAGAGAGAGAGGAGAAAGAGAGAAAGGCTGGGGAGGATCAGGAAGCATCAACTCAGTAGTTGCTTCTCATATGTGCCTTGACCAGGCAAACCCAGGGTTTTAAACAAACAACCTCAGCATTCCAGGTCAATGCTTTACCCACTATACCACCACAGGTCAGGCTGACCTGTGTTAATGTTTTTAATTCAACAATGTGTTAAATTACTTCTGTGTTGGCCCTGGCCGGTTGGCTCAGTGGTAGAGTGTCAGCCTGGTGTGCAGGAGTCCCGGGTTTGATTCCCGGCCAGGGCACACAGGAGAAGTGCCCATCTGCTTCTCCACCCCTCCCCCTCTCCTTCCTCTCTGTCTCTCTCTTCCCCTCCCGCAGCCAAGGCTCCATTGGAGCAAAGTTGGCCCTGGCGCTGAGGATGGCTCCATGGCCTCTGCCTCAGGTGCTAGAATGGCTCTGGTTGCGACAGAGCGACGCTCCGGATGGGCAGAGCATTGCCCCCTGGTGGGCATGCTGGGTGGATCCTGGTTGGACGCATGTGGGAGTCTGTCTGACTGCCTCCCCGTTTCTAACTTCAGAAAAATACAAAAAAAAAATTACTTCTGTGTTCCAGGCAGTGTAGTAGATGCTTAGAAAATCACAGTGAAGAAATCAAAGTTCTTGCCCTCATAGATTGGGTGGGAGGAAAGAGGAAACAGATCATTATAAACAAATCAATTAGACCTTTTCAGCTATAACAAGTGCTGCAAAAGACAGAAAGCAATGGCCCTGGCTGGATAATTCAGTTGGTTCGAGTTGTCCTGATATGCAAAGGTTGTGGGTTTGATTCCTGGTTAGGACACATACAGGAAGAGATGGATGGTTCTGTCTCACACATTCTCCCCCCTTCTAAAATCAATAAATAAAATTTTAAAATAAAAAAAATAAAACAATAAATTGGTGACTTTGGGTGTGGGGGGGGACCCTTATGGAGGGCAATCCTGGAAGGCCTCCTTAAGGGGGTGACTTTGAGTAGAGCTGTGAATGCCAAGAATGTAAGGCTCGCCTGTCTCCCTGACCTGACTGGCAGCTCCTTGTGTGTAGGGCCCAGTCTGATTCATCTCTAGGACCTGACGTAGGTCAGAGTTCAGTAAACACTTGAGGCATGACTAAATGATCGGGTGAATTGCCTTTAAACGAATCAAGTTTTTGAATTCTGATCTTTGCATTACAAACTTGGCTGATATGCCCCCTTGCTGTTTCCTGGGTGTGCTAATGGGAGCGGGGAAGAGTCAGAGGACTGTGCACCATCCTTCTGTGGCCAGTGAGGGCAGGGACCTTACAGTCACCACTATGTTCCCAGCCCAGCACCAGGCTCCTGTCTAAGAAATGCTCAATATATTGGTGTTTGAATAGGGGATACATGGAGGAGGGTAGAAGGGGGATGAATGGTGATGGACAAAGACTTGACTTGGGAGTGGAGGGAAACACCCAGTAGGGTCCACAGAGATGTGTTGTAGAATTGGGTACCTGAAACCTGTATAATTGCCTGTACACTTACAATATATATATTAACCAGTGTTACTCCACTAAGTTCAACTGAAAAAGAAACAAAAACAATGTGTGCCGGATGGTAAGTTTCTCTTGTACATATGTTCAGTTTACATCACGGCTACGTAGTCCAGGCGGAGTGGAGAAGGCAGAACGTTTGTTAGCTTCATGTGGATGCTGTGTATAACTGCCCCATCCACCAGCCCACCCCCGGCCCACCCCGAGCTCGCCTCCAGCCCAGGCACAGTCTCACAGAGACAGTTTCAGAGAGTGGAAAAGAAGCCCTCTTCCCCCATTTTCAGAACAAATCTGAAACAGTTTGGGATGGGGGCGGGGATGGAGTTAGACTTGGATTATGAGCTTGGATAGGGATGAGCATGAAGACACGATTGGCTGGAGTGCAGCCTTCCTCTGGTGAGGGGGTGCAGGTGGATTTAACAAACAAACAGACAGAAGAAGTTCCCCTAAATGGCAGTGGGCTTCTTTGTGTGAACCTAACAACTGAGGTGAGGAGAGTTCCTCTGGTGTTAGAGGCTGGCATGGATGCAGGGTGAGGCCCCTTGGGTCCCAGGGGCCCCAGGAAGGCAGAGAAGATACCAGATGACTCAGAGCCAGCCCAGCTCGTGCTGGGACAGGACGAACTGGTGTTGGGTGGACCCAGACATGGGGAACAGTGGGAGGGGAGGAGAAAATGGTTAAGAGGTGCTTCATAGAACTTCAGAAGAGGATGGACATGATTTCCCCCTCAGCCTTGAGGGATGGACATGCGGATAGTGTGAAGGGGGTAGGATTGGGGGCCACCCCTGTCCATGGTCTCCCAGGACCCCTTCACAGATCGCGACATCAAGTAATATTTAGTCAGAGCTCACCACCTACCATGCTAATTAATGCTTTACTGGGAATCAATAATCTACACTCAGACATACATTACATCAGTCTCCTCACAACACATCTATGAGGTAGGCACTTCTTTGTCCCTGTTTTCCAGGTGAGGAAGCCAAGGCTCAGAGAGGTCCTTGACTTGCCCAATGTCACACAGCAGAGAATGGTAGAGGAAGCCAGACTGGGATAACCTCTCTCAGAAACCAGGTGACCACCTGCTACCTTGCCTCTCTCGAACAAAACATTGTCCTCACTTCCCACACTCCAGCTTCATCGGGGGCAGGGAACATAAGTGGGCAGGAAGATGAGGGAAGAGAAGAAATGTTAGCAGGTCAGGGTGTGGGGCAGTGTTTGGAATGGGGAGGAGGAGCGTCTAGCTGACTGTGCCAGAAACACAGCGGACAGTGAAGGAGTCACAGGACTGCCGGGTCAGTTGGAGCGAATGGTTTTCTCGATCCAAGAGGTGTACTTGCAGATCGGTGTGTAGACCGCTGGATGTGGCACGGAGCCGCAGGGGTAGACACCCCAGGAAAGGATGCCTTGCAGGGTCTCATCACAGACCAGAGGGCCACCGGAGTCGCTCTGGGGGCAGGAGGAAGTGGAGATCAAATAAATACATGGAAGTGAGGGCTGCCACTTGGGGGTCAGAGACAGTGATGGAGAAGGAGGGGGTCGAGATGAAGATGGGGTTTGGGTGCATTAGGCACGAAGCAGGGCGAGATGGGGTGGAGCTGAACTCGGGTTATGGGTGTTGGATCAAGTAGTGAGAATGAAGACAAGATGGAGCTGAGATTCTAGCTCCTGATGGGGTAGGGGGCGATGGAGATGGATCTGCAGAGACGGGCGGGGATGGTGGTGCAGGAATGGCTTAAGGATGGGAATGAAGTTCAAGATGGCGTGGGAAGGGGGCAAGGCTGGGGACAGGGTTGGGCAGGAGGAGACGGGCTCAAGGAGGCAGAGTTGGATGTGGGGTTTGAGTAGAAAAGGGGCTTTGTCATAAGTCTGACCAGCTCAGGGGGCTACAGGACAGGCCTGACCAATGCTGAGACTGAACGTCACCACTCAGGATGGCCTGCTGACACATTCCTAACTGGGCAGGTCATGGCAGGTCACCACATCCCAGGCCCACAGCTTGCTTACCAAAGGTCAACCTTGACCTTAATCAAACCCTGGCCATCTTTCTTATGCATCTAGGTTGACATGCCTTTGAAATGTGAGAGTACCCTTCTTTTCCAAACCCCTTGGAGGTAGGTACAGCTGCTGGCACCAGATCAAAACCCCAGAACTTGTTATCTCGTGGCCCGCATGCCTTCTCTGGATCATTTAGTGCAAATGCGAGAGGCTAACTCTCTTGTGCCCGCCAATGTGAAATCCAGAGATCTCCCGGCTTTGCTTTCTCCTGCCTCCTCACTCTACCACCCACAGGCTTCATGTAACCCCCTTCGATCCTGAATGTATAAAATAAACTGCAGGCCTGCTCTTTTCTGAGCATTTTCCCAATTCGTTGAGATCTTGCTCCCAGGGATGTCCTGAAAATTTTGATTCAAATAAACTCATAGAAATTTTATATAGGTTTGGGTGTATTTTTGTTGACAGGGATGAAACTGAGGTAAGGATGGGATAGCGTTGGACATGGGGATGATGTTGGGCTGGGTGGCTATGGGGTTGGGGACAAGAATGGGGTTAATTGCTTTCCCATAATCTCCCGATACTCAGTTCCACGGGTCTGAGATCCTCACTGGACAGACCCTACCTGACAGGGGTCCTGGCCCTGGTCCAGTCCCGCACACATCATGTTGTTGGTGATAACGCCAGGGTAGAAGACCTCGCATTCTTTAGGGCTCAGGATAGTGACCCTGGAGCAGCTCAGGCCCTTGTTGTACTTCACTAATGGGAGAAAACATCAGGTTATCCCAGGATCCTGACCCAATGCTCCAGGACACAGGAGTCCAGACAAGCAAACTGTTTCCATCCCCACTGCCAAGGCCCCGCCCCTCCTCCCTCAGGCCCCTCCCCCTCAGGCCCGGAGTCCGGCCCCCAGCCCCTCCCACCTCAGACCCGGGAGTCTAGGGCCCCAGCTCTTGCCTCTTCGGGAGGCGGTGGTGCCCCAGCCAGCGACCTGGCACTGCTCTCCGGGCTGGGCACAGCTGTAGGGCAGGCGCAGGGTCTGGATGCGAGGCCCGAGCACAGCAGGCCTGCCCAGCTTCAGCAACATGACATCATGCTCATCTGTCCGCCTGGGCAGGATGGGGCCTGAGCCCTGGTGGTATTTGGGGTGCATAATAAAGCGAGTGGTTCTGCGGAGCTGCTCACCCTGGAGAAGCAGCAGATGGTCGTCCCCAACTCGAGCCCACAGCTGCCTGGGGAGGGAAGAGCCATCTGGAGGCAAAGCCTTTGTAGAGACTGTATCTTTCTGGGAAGGAGGGTTCAGGCAGCAGGGTTGGGGTAGAGCCCTGGGTCCTAGAAGGGGCCTGGGACTTCTGGGTCTGAGGGAGGAGGGGACTGGGGACCCAGGATCCTGGGTCCACTCACTCTAAGGAGTGAGTGGAGCAGAGGATATCTGGGGACCTGACTTCTTGGGACATGGGGAAGAACAATCAGGTATTTGGGTCCCTTGATTCTGCTGGGGGTCAACCTGGGTAAGCCTATCCTTTCCTGCATCCCCGATGAGGACTCATGAGATGAACAATTTCTTTTAGTTCTAAATTCCTAACCACACCAGGCCTCAACTTTTGCCTGTTGCACACACCTGTCTACACCTAAATGGAACCCAAGGAGAATCAGGTGGCCAGAGGTGATGGAAGGGCCTAGAAATGATAAGGACCACAGCGCCTCCTGGTGGCCACAGCACAGCCCTCTCCCCACCTCTCTTTTTACAGGAAGCCCTCCAGGACTGACCCTACAAGGAGCAGGGACAATTCTGTACCCTCAAGTGTCCCAGCTCTCCCAGCCCCCTCCCCAGCCCTGCCTCCACAGCGCCTCTGTGGCGATCCGAGGAGCTCCCCTACTTGTTGTTCCCGCAGTGCGCGGCCGTGAGCACCCAACTCTTGTCCACCAGGACACCCGCGCAGTGGAACGAGAGGCCATTGAAGAGGGAGACCTGCCAGGGCTGCGAGCCGCGCGCGCACGGGGCACCAGAGGCCTCGGGGTCCCAAGCCGTGTCGTTTCTGGGAAACGCCGCCTCTGCAGCTGGAGAAAGAGGTGGCGATCAGAGAAGGCAGGGCAGGGCAAAGGCTGGGTTTTAGGGTCCGAGTGAGGCCCACGGACGTAGGAGGGGTGCGGGGAGGGGCGCAGCCAGAACTCGTGAGAAGGTGGGAAGCGGGGGAGGGGGGTGGTATCTGGCTGGGAACTAATAGAAGTGGGAGAAGAAAATAGGAGTGAACAGGGAAGAAGGCGGGCACAGGGCGGGGTGGAGAAACAGGGTGGGTCCGGAGTGGCCGGGACAGAGGAGGCGGGGATAGAGCGCGGGGCGGGGTAGGTGAGGAGTAGGTGTGGGAATAACGCCAAGTCCTGGCAAAGGGGCGCAAAAAGCGCTAAGGCAAGACTTGGGATGAAATAGGGCGGAGTAAGAAGGGACCGGCGCAGAATGGAGCGGAGTGAGGGGACGGGATTGGCACCGGGTGGAGTTAGGGGCGAGGAAAGGACGCGGGCTGGAAGAAAAGGGAGAGAGGATACTCGCAGCGTGGGGGGCGCGGCACCCGGGCGGAGCTAGACGGGGCGGGGCTGGCTCGGGGGCGCGGTCTGCCCCGGGCCGGTGGGTGGGTGCTGGGGTCCCCAGGGCAGGAGCGGAGTGCGGAGGTTGGTAGTGAGAGCTCACTGTCCCATCGCCCCCGGCTTCGGAGCATCCCGCCGAGCCCTGACCCCGCCTCACCCCAGAGTTGCGCCATCAGCAGCGGCAGCAGCAGCCTCACCGGGGCCCGGGCTCCAGTGGTGCCGGAGAGGCGAAAGTGCAGGGGTCTCATGGCCAAGACCTGGGCTAGGGGGACGAGGGGCGGGTTTAAAAAGATGTGCTAACAGAGACCCTCATCCCGCCGTGCCCGTCTGCCCAGCCTAAGCCACCCCATCCCGCGGGGACTAGTGTAACCTGCCTGCGACCCACAACCTTAGGGGCGGGTGGAAGGGCGACTCCAACCGGAACAGCGGTAATGGGTGCAATTATCCTAATGATGCCCCTGGCTGCGTCGTCCTGACCTCCCTACAGCGGAGGGGAGCGCCCTCCCGGCCGGGGCCGTCCCGGCAGACAGCCTCTTGGGCGTGAGGTTTCGCTCTCCTTCACAGCTAGGGTGGGGGGGTCTGAAAGGAAACGGAGGCTCCAGCTGGGCTGCTGCCTGCCGTTCGAAGGTCCTCAGCCAGAGTGAGGTGCGTCCCGCCTCACCTGGGAGTCGCCGAGGGGAAGAAGGAAGGACACCAAGGAGTGATTCTGCCCTGCCTTGTGGGTGGCTGGGATCCTCTGCCCAGGGACCCCTGGCCAGGCCTTCCCTTTTAACCTCGGAGAGCCCGGAAACTTCCTCCCCCTCCCCCGCGGGAATCACCCCCTCCCTTTCCCTCTCCTTAATTATACCGTGGGTGCGGTTGTCACTCAACCTGGGCCTCAGATTCCTGCTCTGGGAGGGGCCCGGGAATACAGGCTTCTCCCAATGCCCGAAACACCCTTTTTGGAGCTGGGTTCCGTGGGGGATTTCCCTAGGTCTCCAGTTCCAAGAAATCTTCCCGTGTAGGAATAAAGAGTACCAGGGGGTCTGAAGGTGGCGGGGACAGTGCTGGAGATAGGTGATCGTGAGCAAAAGGGAAGGAAATAAACAGGAAAATGCTTGCCTGGGAAACAAATATACAGGGAGATGAAAACCTGGAGTGGCAACATAGGAAAGTCCAGAAGGCTGGCAGGGAGAGTGGGAGGCAGAGACTGCGGCCTAGAGGGATGCTCTGTGCCTGAGGCCAACCCTACAGCCAGCGCAGTGGGCTCAGTGTGTGCTGGGGGCTCTGCGTCGTCCCCATGTGTGGTCATGTCACCTCCTCCCTGCCACCCGTGTGCCTCCAGGCCCATGAATCACAGGAGGCTGTGTCCACATCACCTCAGCCAACTCCCTTGTTTTAGGTGAGACATGAGAGGCTCAGAGAGGGCACTGACTCACGGAGGTCACACACAGCAAGTCCGCCTAACAACCAGGAGGCTCCTGCTCCAGCTCTGGGCTCTTCCCCCACACCCTATGCCAGCTACCTCCCCTGCGAGGGGAGCAGGACAATGGCCAAGGACCTAGGTGCCGGACTATCTGCCCTGCCACTTCTCCAGTGAGAAGTCAGTTAGTTCCAGAGCGTGTCCAGCTCAGCGCTATGAAGTCAGCCTCTGCGACAATGGCAATGCTCTTCTATGCCACCCAGCATGGCAGCCAACAGACACATGTGGCTATGGCACACTTGATAAGTGTCAAATGGGTCTAAAGAATGACATTTCTGGGCCCTGACCAGGTAGCTCAGTTGGTTATACCATTGTTTCAATGCACCAAGGCTGTGGGTTTGATCCTCAGTCAGGGCATATACAAGAATCAACCAATGAATGCATAGATAAGTGGAACAACACTTATTTCTCTCTCTCTCAAGTCAATCAATAAAATATTTAAAGATAATTTAGAGTGACACTTCTGATTTTATGTAATTTTAATGTAAATAGTCACATGTGGTTAGTGGCTACAGTATTGGCCTGTGCGGGTCTCATGCCAGGACTGTGCCAGGACTGTCTCTGGGGCTGGGGATAATACAATAGTGAACCACCCCATCATGAAGGCCGGAAAGGTCCCATCATTCAGTGTTCTCTGTATGTGGACGGATTGATTTTGCCTACTAGCGTACCTTTTGCATGAACAACTTGACAGGTAAGGAGACAAACTGAGTATCAAGATGGTACTGCTTAATAGTGAAGACCCCCACCCCCGCCACCCTGGCCCTGGCTGGGTAGCTCAGTTGGTTGGAGCATCATCCTGATATACCAAGGTTGTGGGTTCAGTCCCCAGTCAGAACACATGTGAGAATCAACCAATGAATGCATAACTAAGTGGAACAACAAATTGATCTCTCTCTCTCTCTCTCTCTCTCTCCCTTTATTTCTAAAAATGAATAAATTTAAAAAGAAAAGGAATCACCCCTGTTTCAAACTCCTTGCTTTTCTGCTTACTGGCTGTTTGACCATGAGCAAGTGACTTCATTTCACTGTGCCTTAGTTTCCCCATCTGCAAAATAGGTAAAACAATAGCGCTGACCTCATTAGGCTTTTGTGAAGATTAAGTTCATTGATCCTTCTAACTCAGTGGTCAACCTGGTCCCTACCCCCACTAGTGGGTGTTCCAGTTTTCATGGTGGGCAGTAGCGGAGCAACCAAAGTATAAATAAAAAGATATTAACTATAGTAAGTTGTTTTATAAAGATTTATTCGGCCAAACTTAGCAAAAATCCATCATAAAGTACTTGGTAAGTAATTATCATATGCTTTAACTTGCTGTAACTCTGCTTTATAAATTTTATAAAGTAAAGTTACTTCCCTACTTTATAAATCACCATTACTGTGGAACCCGTGGGCGGTTAGAAAATTTTACTACTAACAGATACAAAAGTGGGCAGTAGGTATAAAAAGGTTGACTACCCCTGTTCTAACTGAATACATTGATACATTTTTTCCTTTGACTTTAGCCAGTGGGGCAGGGAGAGGGGAAGGGAGAAAGAGAGAGAAGTATCATCTCGTTGTTCCACTTAGTTGGGCATTTTGGTTGCTTCTTCTATGTGCCCTGACCGGGGATCAAATCCATGACCTCGGCACGCTGGCATGATGCTCTATCCACTGAGCCACCCTGCTAGGGCTCATTGATACATTTCAAAGCCCTTGGGCCAGGATCTGGCACATGGTAAGCATTCAGAATTCATTTGTTTATTGAAATCTTGTGCCAGTACTGTCTTTGGGGCTGGGGATAATACAATAGTGAACCAAACAGCTGTTAATAATCACCCCGAGTCACAAATTACTAACAGGCTGGATTTGAAACCCGAGTTCCTTGTTGAGCTCCAGTATCTCTCTGGAGGCCCCAAGAAAACATATAAAGTTGTCCTGGCTCAGCTCAATAACAAACAGGAACCGTATCACCGCGCAAGGATGGGGTGCTGGTGAGGGCGGTGAGCTGGTCCCGGCTAGTTGGTCTTCATTGTCTCCTGGATCCAGTCCATGTATTTGCAGACCTTCGTGTAGACACCAGGTTTCCTGGTGACAGCACAGGGGTCCTGACCCCACGAGATAATGCCTTGAAGAGACCCGTTACAGACCAGAGGACCTCCAGAGTCACCCTGGGGATGGGGAGAGATACCCAATCAGAGAGGACAGGAGGCTAAGGGAGAGGGGAAGGTGTCCGGTGCGGTGTTCTGGGAGGAGGTGGGGATGGTGTTGGAAGTGTGGTGGAGATTGAAGAGGGGCTCGAGGATGAGGCTGGGGTTATGGGTAGGAACAAAGATGGAGTTAGGATTGAAAATGGATTTCAGGCTGGTTAGGGTAGAAATAAGGATGGCATTAGTTAGGAATGGAAACCAAGTGTGAAAATGGATTTGGGATGGCAGGGGGCCGAGAGGGTTAGAGTCGGGATGAGTGTGTGGATAGAGATGGAGACACTGGAGGTTGGAGACGTAGGCCCTGCCCTCTGACCTGGCATGAGTCCTTGCCCTCTTCCTGAACACTGGCACACACCATGGTGTCTGTGATGTTTCTGGGGTACGCGTTCTCACACTCCCTGTGATCCATGATGGTGATGTTCGCACACCGCAAGGTATTAGGCAGGCGCACTGTGGAAACGGCAGGATGTGGGAAACGAGCCTCCTGGCTCACTTTCCCACACTGCTGGGCTCTCCCTCTGCACCCAGCGCCTGGGACCTTGCTCTGAAGCCCGTCCCTGCGCTTGCTTGCTCGCTTGCTTACAGCCAACTCCTCTCTCCCTCTGCTTGTCGCAATAGCTATCGAGTAAATTCTTCGTTGCCCTATATACATATCTCTAATCCGGCCCTGGTAGGTGGGTGTGGTTATTCTTGTTTTATAGAGAAGAAAACCAAGGTTGAGAGAGGTGAAGCCTC
The DNA here is from genome assembly GCF_036850995.1 of Saccopteryx leptura. NCBI lineage: Eukaryota > Metazoa > Chordata > Mammalia > Chiroptera > Emballonuridae > Saccopteryx > Saccopteryx leptura. The sequence continues at coordinate 68,951,319 of NC_089505.1, forward strand.
CTGCCCGAGGTCCTGCAACGGCAGGTTGTGGACCTGGGGCTGCACATCCTAACTGTCTGACTCCGAGGCCCAGACTTCTGTCTCTACGGCCTCACCCCAGCCCCCCACCAGCACACCAGCCCTCACTCTTCCTGCCACCTGGTCCCACCACCGACATCCTCTCTTTTATCACTGTGACTCATTTGGCTTCCCATGGCCTTCCACAACCACGACCACGCTACCCCCAGCACGTTCCCCCGCGGGGCGCCTACACTGGGGGCTGGACGTGGAGCCCCAGCCGGAAATGGTGCAGCGGGTGCCAGGAGCGACACAGTGTCTGGACAGGGTGAGGGGTCGCACGGCCCAGGTGATGAAGGCTGGCACCGCCATCTTCACCAGCATGATGTCATTGCGGTGGTCTTTGTTGGGGAGGCTGTTGTTGAAGTCTGGGTGGGGGAAAGACTCCGTGGCGATTCGGATCTGCTCATGGCTGTCGGGACACTGAAGGCTGTGCTCCCCCAGGCGGGCTACGTATCGGCTGAGGTGGGAGAGACGGTGGTCAGAGCTGGGAGGGTCGGGAAAGGCGGAAGATGGGGAGAGAGGCATGGGGTGTGGGGTCCGGGAGACACAGATGCACCCGAGGGGGCTGAGGGGCCACACGTTCGCTTGCAACCTCACTCCTGTCCGAAGCCCTCTTCCAGACTGTATCCCCGCCCAGCGCCCAGCCTCAGGCCCAACAGCGTCCCTCCCTCCCCTCCGTCCCAAGTGGGCCCCACTATCGATGCTAGCGCCACCCCACTCCTGTGCGCACCTTGAGCCTGACTCTCCTCACCCTGTGCACACTCTCCCCGCCCCTCGGCCCCTCTCCTCCCATCCCTCCATCTCCAGCCCCCTCCCGGCCCGCCCCAGCCCCCGCACCCACGGCTTGCGGCAGTGGGCGGCTGTCAGCAGCCACTTGGGGGCGATGAGGGTGGCTCCGCAGAGCAGCCGCGTCTTCTGGAACAGGGCCACCTGCCAGGGCATGGAATGAGGACGGCACTCGTGCCCCTGGATGATCCTGGTCTCTCCCCCTACATGCCCTGGAGGGGGTGAGAGCAAAAGAGCGGGCTCAGGCACGCGAGGGCTCCCAGGAGAGAGGGAGGGTGGTGTCTGCGCCCGGGCCTGTTGTCCCGCCTGGACGCACTGCGAGGACGGGCCGCAAGTCCAATGGCTGAGCTCCTTCCTTAGCGGTTGGCCAGTAGCCACTGACTGGAGCTCCTTGAATGTCCTCCAGGCCGGCAGGCCACCTACCGTGGCCCCTCTCCTTGGACTCTCTCCCCATTCCCGCACCTGAAGGGGTGATACCTGCTACAGCAAAGGGCCTCTAGGACCTCATTATGGCTCATACATCCATTCAGATGCCTTTTGGGTTATTCTAGATTTGGAATATTGGCCCTGTCCGTGTCCAGACACAGAGGGTGAGGGGGTTTTAGAGATTGGAGAAGGAGGCCCATGCCTTTCCCCATGACCCACCGTACCTGTCACCAGAGCAAGCATGATTAATCGCAGAATCGTCATAGCCTGGAGTGGGGGAGGGCAGGCCCCAGCTTCTTCTGGGAACAAGGAAGTACAAGGGGCCAAATCACTTTGTGGGGAGATGGCCAGCTGATCCATGCCCTCTCCACTCTCCCTGGCCTGTGCTGACTGTCCCCAGGGGGAAACAACCGGGCTTGAAGAACCCCCTCGTTCTCACATCACCCCAACCTCCAAAATCTGGAGATGAATCTTTGGTATGAAGGGTGTCCTTGTATGGACCTGATCTCGGCTAGAAACTTCTGGTATCCAAGGAGGATGTGGAGTTGGCTAGGAGAGGCTGGGCCTGGAGCAGGTGGTGGGTTGGCCCTGTTTTAAGTCAACTGCTGACTCTCTGAGGTTTGTTTTGGAGGATGTTTTTCTCCTTGCCCCCCTGAAACCTGGCCAGGCCCCAGCAGCTTGGGGCAGGATGAGAAAGGAAACTAGCACCATTCAGCAACAACCAGCCAGGGTGATATGGGCCCGTCACAGGCTCCCCGGGGAGCAGAGGGGGCTCAGCTTGGGATGGAGTCCTGGATCCCGCCCTGCTGAACCTCTGCCCCTTGGAAGGACAGCTGGACAGAGCTGGGCAGGGCTGGAAGGCTCAGTGCCCTCATCTGCCCTGGGCAGCAGGAGTGGAGGTGGAGGGCTAGACTCAGTGACAGAAGCGGAGGATTGGAGGTCACTGAGATTGGGGACAGCCGGTTGGAGAGGCAGAGAGAGACAGAGAGCTCCCACCCAAGCCTAGAAGGACAGAGCAGAGGAAGAAAGGGTGCCGAGACCCAGGACACCTGGTGCTCTCTGTCTGGTCCTGGAGGGGGACCTTCCCTTCCCTCCCAGACTCACGGGCTCTGGGGCTGGGGCTCCGGGAGCCCACAATGGTGGTGGCAGCTGCGGCAAGCTGGGTCAGAGCAGGGAGCGTGAGGCACCAGGCAGGCAGGAGGGAGTGGGGTGGCCCAGGATGACGGGGCCTCCCAGCCCTGCCTTATCGCCCTGGGGGCGGGGTGTGTGTGGGGGCCCTCCCCAGATGAGCCCTGGGCCTCAAAGACGCTGCTGCCTGCCTGTCTCCTCTCCAAGCCCCTCTCCTCTCAGAGTCTTTCAGTTTCTCCTGTTGTTTATCTGTCTACATCCTGCCCTGTCTCTCTGAATCTCTCTCTTCATCTATCATTCACCGCCTCTTTGTAATTCTGCATGCATGTCATTTTTCTGTGTCTCTGTGACTCTGTGCCTTTCTGTCTGTCTCTCTGTTTTTATCTCCCAGACTGTAGCTGCAGGTCTCCTCTTATGCTTTGTCTCTGTGTCCCTGTCTCCCTCTTTTTATCTGTCTATCTGTCTCTCTCCCTGTGTCTAAACCCCTGTTTTTCTACCTGATCACCTCTTGTGCCTGCCTCTCCCTCCACATAGCCCAAGCCCAGGTGGGCCCCTGGCCTCTTTTTGGCCCCTCCCTTCTCCATTCCAAGGAGGGGGGAACTGGGGCCTCACAGAGGTGGGGCTGCTGCCAGGCGAAGGGGCAGGACAGGAGGGTGGGGGAGGCAGGCTAGGGCCTGTGGGAGTAAAGGCCCAAGAATGGGAAACCAGAGCTCCTCTGCCCACCCTGCCTTCTGCTCCTCTCTTCCACCTCCCAGTCCTCCAGTAACACCAGGGCCCTTGAAGTCCAGCCATGGCACTTACTTGTTATGTGACCTGGGTCCGATGACTTCCCAAATCTAAGCCACATCAATTTCCTCATCTGCAAACTCGAGTGACAATCCTGACTTCCCCTGGCTTGTTATCGGTTAGATCTCCCTGTCTTGCCCTCTTCTCTCCCTTAACCAGATGCAGAGCAGGACTGCCGGGTAGGCCTGGGTTCTCACAGCAGCCGGCCCTGGCCCCAAACTTCAGCTATGCCTCTTCCCAGCACGGTGACGTGGGATGAGGGACTCCACCCCAGTGAGGCTCAGTTTCTTCATCTGTGACATGGGGGTGACAGCCCTGCCTTGGGGGGTTGGGATGAGGACTTCAGGAGAGCCACGAATAGTAAGCACTCAGCAAATGTTTCTACAGCTGTCGTGATCACACCTCAAATTCCCCTTTCCATTTATTGCAGAGAAATTCTCTTTCCACCTCCTGGAGAGGTGGTGCAGACATTTTATAGACATTTAATTAAATGGTCATGAATTTTGATTTCACAGTTGTCATTTGGTATATTGCAGCCAGTATTTTTCCCCCTTCGGGTACTTATGGGCCTTTGGAAAGATTTTAAGTGGTGGGTTACTGTTCCTGTCGTGTCAGGTGGAGAAAAATAGCCCTTCTTTTTATTGTTATAAGTAACTTTTTTTTTAAACTAACTTTTCTACTCTGCTCCTCTCTGAAGTTGACCCTGAAAGAAAACTCTCATCTTCTCTGATCTCTATCTATCCACCTGTGAGTAATGAAACCGATGAACTCTCATTCCACTCTCAACCAAACAGACAGACATTACCCCTTCTCGAGTTATATTTATTCCAAATAGTCACATATTCCCTCCTCCCTGAACCATGGGTCTTAGAAGGGCTGGTTGGAGTTGGAGTTCTGAAGAGAAGATCCCCAAACCAAGAAGAGTGAGAGCTGGAGTTGATGATGGAGGAAGTATTGGAGCTCTGAGGGTCAGAGTGGCCCCCAAGCTGAGAGTTGGAGGTAGAAGGAGCAGGTCAGTTGTTCTTTATGACCCTCCGGATCCAGCCCACATATTTGCAAATTTTGGTGTAGACTCCTGGGATGCCACTTTGCCCACAAGGTCCCACGGACCCCCAGGACACCAGCCCCTGAAGGACTCCTCCACACACCAAGGGGCCACCAGAGTCACCCTAGAAGGAAAAGGAGAAATGAACATGGCCTGAAGATGGGAGAAGTCCTTTTCCAATTTTTCTCTCCCCAACCCATTTCTGGGCCTTGAGGACAGTGGCTCCAAGTCTGGTCATCAGAGAAAGAGCACAGCCAGGTTCTGTTAGGACAGCATCAATGACGGAACAGTAGAGAAGAACACAAGGTTCCTAGAGGCCAGACCCAGGGAAAGAGGGCAGGACTTCACAAAGAGTAGAGTTTCTTCAAAGACAATGACTGGGGCTCTGACAAATGAAGGCAGAGAGCACCATCACCAATGACCAATCCCAGGGAGGGGAGGGTGGAACTCTATAAAGGGTAGAGAGTTTCCTTAAGGACAGTGGCTGAACCCCTGACCAATGAGGGAAGAGAACATGGGCACCAATAACCAATCCCAGCAAAGGAGGGCGGTACTTCATGAGAATTCTGATGGCTGGGGCCTTGCTAGTCGGGCGGGGCAGACCTCCTCTCTGGAGGACCCAAGAGGACAGGGCGAGGTAACAATTTTGGGGATGAGAGAGCTATTCAACCCCCTTTCCCGGCTGCATGCTGGAAACTCTCACCTGGGGTTGCATCAGCTGGAGGATGGTATGAGAAGGACTGAGGCCAGGAGAGGCAGTCAGTCACCTGCCTGAGCTCCCCTTACAGGCTGTTTTTTTTGCCCTCCCCATTTCCCTCTCCTCTCTCCACCCACCCTCCCTCTCTCTGTCTTCCATTCCCTGGCTCTTCTTGTTCTGTCTCCCTCCCTTATTCTGTGCCTCCCGTTCTTTCTGACCTCATCTTTCTCCTCTACCTTCCTTCCCCTGACTCACCCTCCTCTTCATTCCCCTCCCCCTCCCGTCTCTGTCCTCCACTTCCTGTCCCAGGTGAGGACACATTGCCTGCACCCACTCACCTGGCAGGCATCCTTTCCCGGGAGGCCGCCCGCACACACCATATTGTCTGTGATTCTCCCGGGGAACACGGCTTGGCAGGCGGCACTGGAGACAATGGAGATGTTGAGGCACTGGAGCAGGTCTGGGAATGGATCTGGGGGTGGAAGATGGATGTTGCAGGTTCCTCCCCCATGGCTCCTCACTTTGGGGCCCAATCCCTCCTCTCAAGGAAGCTCATTCCAAGTCTGGGCTTCATCCGCTCTGTGTGACCCCCACTATAATCTTCAAACCTCCAAATTTTAGATTTGTGACTTGCTTTCACCCCAGTCCATTGGCCCAGTCCCCTGACCTTTAACCTCTGACTTGGAGTGCCATAACTCTAGAGCCTCCTTGTCCCTCCAACCTCAGATACAGTGAATCTACCCCTGACCCCTCCTTCAGTCTCAACTCTGTGACTTTCAACCTTCCATCCTATCATTGCCTCTTGATCTCGTATCTTCTCTCTCTGTCGTCACCTCAAGTTCCAACCCTAGTTCTGCATTCTCTAAACCATAGCTTCATACTTTTCTTTAACTTTTTAAAAAAGATTTTATTTATTGATTTTTAGAAAGAGGAGAGAAAGAGAAAGAAAAGGGAGGAGCAGGAAGCATCAATTCACAGTAGTCACTTCTCTGTATATGCTCTAACCAGGCGAGCCTAGGGGTTTGAACCAGCAACCTCAGCATTCCAGGTCAATGCTTTATCCACTGCGCCACCACAGGTCAGACTCCTTTGGTCCATACTTTAAAGTGACCTCCGATCTTGGTTTATTTGAACCCTGATTCCATGGCTGCACACCCCATACTCTATGGCTTCCAATCTCAGACCAATGATCCCTAATTTTCGTTTGTAGATTGTGGTCAGCTTTTGCAACATGTGGACCTCATGACCTCAACTCTTCAATGACCTCTTTGTGGACCAACAGAGTCCATGACCCATGGCCCCGTGATCCTATTTATATATGCCTTTTTCTCCAGTCTAATGACGCCTGACAGCTCTCTGACTTCTAACCACATTGCTGGTCCATGACTTCTCACTCCATACTCAATTCCTAACCGCACTGACTCCACAGACCTGACCCACTGTGACCGCAAACTACAATCCTGATGTTTGACCATTTACCCATCCTTTCTCTGAAATGGCATGACTCCTGACTTCTCGCTGTATAACCAGACTTTTGCCCATCCTGACCCCAATCCCAGGGCCCCCTTACTCCATGGGCGGTTGGTGGTGCCCCAGCCCGAGATGTGGCACTCAGTGCCAGCCTCTGCACAGGCAGTGGGCAGGGCCAGGGGCTGGACACTGCGGGTCAGGCGGACGGGGGTGCCCAGTCTCAGGAGCCGCAGATCGTGGTCATGGTTCCCCACGCCTCCCTGGTAGTTGGGGTGGGTCACGGAGAAGCCACTGCGCCGGATCTGTTCCGTCCAGTCCAGACGGCTGAGGCTGTGTTCCCCCAGGCGCACCCAGTACCTGCTGGAGGTTATGTTGGCTCAGCGGGCGGGCTCCCCCCGGGCTCCCAGGCTCTCCTGCCCTTCCCTGCTCTCCACCCCTCTGCACCTTAGCCAGCTCTGCCCCACGCCCATTGTCTGTCATCTTGGTCCCTCACCCATTTGCTTTCCTTCTCTGTCTAAGGTGATCAGTCTCTCGGCCTCTATCTCTATCACCCCAGGTCCCCCCACGCCACTACGTTTTGTATCCTTTTCTGATCCTCTTAGCTGGTGAGGCCCTCAGGGGTAAGGACGTCTGTCAGTCTTGTTCACTGCTCTGTCCCCATCCCCTAAGCGACTGCCTGGGTTGTCCATGCTGTCAACTGAGTGAGTGCTCTCTGTCTTCCTTGTGTCTCTCCCTGTCCCCAAATCTCTCCATCTCTCTGTGTCTGAAACTTCCTTTGCACATAAAATCTGGAGTGCCAGACACAAAAAGCCCAATCCCATCATTTTACAGGTGGGACCACTGAGGTTGCACAGAGTTTGGTGACAGATGACACAGAGGGAAGAACTGGGACTGGAAGGAGTGGGAGGAGGTGGGTGGGCAGGTCCCAGGACCCTTACCTGCTCTCCACCCCTCTGCACCTTAGCCAGCTCTGCCCCACGCCCATTGTTGAAAAAGTCCTACTCCCTCTCTAACCTCAGACTCTCTTGTGGCAGGACCATTTCCTTTCTTCTTGACCCTCCCATGAACCCCTACCCCCAGCGCTCTCTTCCCTGTCACCCTGTTTTGCCCACTCCAGGAAGGGACCCAGACAAGGGGCTTACCTGCCACTGCAGTGAGCAGCTGTGAGGACCCACCTGCGGTCAATAAGGACCCCCCCACAGCGCAGGTTGGCACCTTCAAACAGCCCCACCTGCCAGGGCTGCGAGTGAGGGACACACTCCGTGCCGTTGTAAATCTTCTCTGTCCTCTCTGTGAGCGTGTGGCTGAGCCCTGCGGACAAGGGTGTGAGCCAGAGAGACAAGGTCAGAGCCCCAGAGATGGTCGGTCAGAGATGGGAACAGAGATACAATGATGGAGAGACACAGAAAGAAAGAGTAGCAAGAGGAAGACAGAGACCCCCCCGACAGAGAGCCAGACACAGGGAGACACGTAGTGATGCCTATAAAGAGACACAGTGTGACACAACCAGAGAGACAGGGAAGAAGAGAGAGAGGAAGACAGAGAGAGAGAGAGGGAGAGATGCTTAAAGATAGAGGGAAAATGCAGATTCAGAGAGAGAAAGAGGACAGAGATGTAGTGACAAGAAGGGGCAGAGGGGAGATGGAGCAGAAGACAGAGGGAGCGGTGAGAGGACCCTGGGAGCTGGAGGTGAGTGGGGGCGCAGAGTCAGCCCCCATCCGCCTCATGGCCCGGCTGGGCCAGAGCCGACACGGGGTCCTGGGGGCCCCCTCATGGGGGAGGGACAGGCTCTCCTTTTCCACGGGGAACTCACCAGTAACACACAGGAGCAAAAAGATGTTGGACCCCATGGTGGGCCACCTCCAGGTCCTGGGGAAAAGGCAGAGGTTTTTCTGAGATGGCCTTTTCCTGGTCACCCTGCCCCTCCCTCCCTCATCCTTCCCACATGGGCTTCAGGAGGAGGGTTTGCCCCCCTCCCCTCTTTCCCCCAGTCTCCTGCTCCCACCCCCTCACCTGGGATTGCCTGCCCCCTCCTCACCTTGGCTCTCTGCCTGCCGGGTCCTCCATGTGGCTTGTTGCCCTTCTAGCTTGTCTGTCTCTGTTATCAGTCTGTCCGCCTACCTGCCTGTCTTGTCATCAGCGGCTGGTCACTGCTCCTACTCTCCACCTGGCTTCTCAGCCAGCTGTCATTGCTTCTTCTGCTGTCCCCCTCCTTCAGTCTGTCTGTCCCAGGCGGCAGCTGACACAGCTTTTAACTCTCTTTGTTCCAGCCCATTCAATTTCCTGGTTGAGGGAAGGGGACAAGGAAACATGGGGTGGGGCACCCTCTAATCCCCAGCAAACTCTTCCTGACTCTAATGAGGCTTAATCAAGCTTCACAGGCAGATGGCGGAAGGGGAGCAGGGAAGGAGCCCAGGAAGGCTCTGGGGGGGAAGACCCTGTCCCTGACCCCAGGTCTTCCTTCCTCTTCAAGCCGGCCAGCAGCCCCTCGCTCCCCCTGCTGATGACTCAAGGTGATCTGGGGGCTGGGTTCTAATCCCAATCCCAATCCCAGTGACAAATGCTCAGGGAGGGTGGGGTGCATGGACACCTGGGCCCCTTCCCATGCAGCACAGGGAAGGGGCAAGAGGGTGGGAGAGAGAGGCAGGGAAACCTAAGGTAGAGCCAGGGAAAGAGACGAGGAGAAGGAAGAGATTTCACAAGAGGTGTCCGGAAGAGACAGAAGAGGGTTTCCAAACTGGGCTCCATGGAAGTCTGATTCTAACTAAAATGTTTGATACTATTTCTTTTAATGCTTTTTAGAGAGAGAGGAAAGGGAGGGGGAGAGAGAGAGAAACATTGATTTGTGTCCCACTTATTTATGCATTCATTGGTTGATTCCCGTATGTGCCCTGACCAAGGATCAAACCCAGAAAGTTGGTATATTGGGACAATACTTGATCCAATTGAGCTAGCCAGCCAAGCCCTAACTGAATTATTTTTTTATGGTTTCTTCTTTCCTTTTTTTCTTTAGTTTTCTTTATTTATTCCTTCTTTCTTCCCTTCCTTCCTTCCTTCCTTCCTTCCTTCCTTCCTTCCTTCCTTCCTTCCTTCCTTCTTTCCTTCCTTCCTTCTTCCCTCCCTCCCTCCCTCTCTCCCTCCTTCCTTCCATCCCTCCCCTCCTCCCTTCTTTCCTTCCTTCTTTTCTTCTTTCTTGTTAACTAACTGAATTTTTTAGATGCACAGTCAACTCTGCTTCCTGCTTCAAAGGTTTTTTTTATATGTATAGCATTGGTTTATTGAATTTTATTAAAGCTTTTGTTTTCTTTTGCCTGAAGGCTTCCACTGAGAAAGAAAAGGAGGAGAGTGAAGAGAGAGAGAGAGAGAGAGAGAGAGAGAGAGAGAGAGAAAGAGAAAGAGGAGAGGGCTCCGTACTCTACTATCTCTTTGGGTGATCATGCTTCTCTTTTCCTCTCTGAATTCAGAATCACAAAACTTCAGCTTTTTTCAAGAGAAGAAAAAAGTTCAACATTTGATTTGTTCTGAAACACCACCTAACTCAGCCTTTCCTTTTCTGTGGATTTTTTGGGAGATCTGGATTATTGGGATGCAATTTACACACAATAAAATTCACCCTTTAGCTTCAGTCAGGAGCTGCCCATCTGGGAGCCTGGGCCCAGTGTTGCTGTATCCTCGACTTTTCAAGGAGAGCTGGAAATTCACATTCATGTTGGAACATTTCCCAGCTTTAAACATTAGTCAATTCCTGTCCCCCCACCCACCCTGAAAACACAAATATGACTCCACTCCAACACAGATTTCTCTCTCTTCCCTTCCCTCTACCTGCTTCCCTCTTCTTCTCTCTGCCTTTACCTTTTTTTAAGTAAAACTCACAAAACATAAAATGGGTATTTGATCCACTTTTTAAATTTTTTATTTATTTGATTGGTTGATTTTAGAGAGGAAGGGAGAAGAAGAGAAACAAACATGAAATTATTTTCCTACTTATTTATGCATCAATTGGTTGATTCTTGGATGTGCCCTGACCAGGAATCAAACCTGCAACCTTGGTGTATCGGGACAGTCCTCTAACCGACTGAGCTACCCGGCTAGGGCTTGACCCACTTTAAAATCTATCCAGTGAATTCGGCTACGCTCACCATGTTGTGCAACCATCACATCTAATTCAAGAACGTTTGATCACCCTCAAGAGACCCCATACCCATTAAGCTGGTGTCCATCTACCTGGGTAAATAAAATGTGACCCATCCACACAATAGAATATCTGTCATCCATAAAAAGGAATGAAGTACTGAGATGTGCTACAATATGGATGAACCTTGAAAACATGAGGCTGGGCAAAACACACACACAAAAAAACAAAAGAGAAAGACACAAGAGGTCACATGCTATAGTATTCCATTTATATGAAATGTGCAGAATAGGCAAAGCCATGGAGACAGATTAGTGGTTGCCAGGGCCTGAGGGGAATGGGGGCTGAGAAGTGACTGCTCAGTGGTTCTCTTTGACACACAGACCCACAGGCTGTGGTTCTGGCCAAATAAAGCCCATCCCATCTTTTTTCTCACAGGAAGCTCAGAGAGCAAGGATTGGCTTGCAGCTCTGAGCACCTTTGCCAGGTCTCCCCAGGAAGCCCCCATACCTCCCGCTTTACTCATAAACACAATATGAAGATCATTGCCCAGAGAGAACTCAACCACCCCAACACCTGGTTGTAGATGTGGAAACTGAGGCACCATGAGATGAAGTCACCCACACAGCTGGTAAGTGGCAGAACCAGAGTTTGAACCCACACAGGTTGTCTCCAGGGGCTCTAGTGTTAATCACTGTCCAAATATATGAATGAACAAACAATGACTGACTGAATGAGTACACGTGTGAATAGAGGAATGTATGACCTTTCCCACAGACTTTAAAGAAAGAGAATAGTTTTGGGAATCATGCAGACTGGGTTGAATGCTCAGTTCATCCCATGACTCACTGGGGGCCACTGAGCTACTTGCTTGTCCTGATCTCAGTTGGCCCGTCTGAAAAGTGGGACTGGGAGGAAGTTAAATGTCTACACATGGCTTCCTCTTGGGGTCATCAAACATGGTTACACAGACAAGCGGGCTATCAGGTAAGTAAACTGTAGACACTATCAAAGTTACTCTTATCAATTTACCTTTTATTTTTTTGCATTTTATTTTTTTTAATTACAATTAAGTATCCATCAGTGGATTACTGAATAAAGTAGATATGGGCCCTGACTCAGCCAGCTCAGTTGGTTAGAACATCGTCCCAATGTGCCAAGGTTGTGGGTTTGATCACCAGTCAGGGCACATACGAGAGTCAACCAATGAATGCATAAATAAGTGAAAACAAATTGATGTTTCTCTCTCTCTCCTCCTCCTCCCCTTTCTCTCTCTTTTTAAATAAAAATTAAAAAGAATGAAGAGGTGGTACATATAAACAATGGAATACTACTTGGCCATAAAAAGAAAGGAATCTTACCATTTGTGACAACAGGGATGAAGCTAGAGGTTATTATGCTAAGTGAAATAAAGTCAGACAGGGAAAGTCAATGTTTTTATTAAAAATGTGGCAAGTTGACATAGATGACAGAATCTCTTTTTCTTCAGGTGTGAAGAAATATCAGCTACAACTTGATGCTACGATTTCTTTCTTTCCCGTCCACCTTTCCACCTCTCTCATTTGTTTCCTCTGCTGATTCACTCATTCATTCACTTAGTCAGTCACTCCACAAGCACTCTGAGATGCCTGTGTGGCTGATGCTCTGCTGGGTGATGCTGGGACCACAGAGTGACCAGAAGCAGCCCCGCAACCCTACTGTCCTCCCCAACAAAACTTCTCCACGGAGAGCTGCGCACTGCTGGCACCCTGCAGACACGCTCTGTCTGCGTTTCCACCAGCTTCCATGTTGAGCAACCCAGTGGTCACCTGCCTGCCTTTTTCTTACTCAACCCTCTGCCGCATTCCACATGCTGGCCGCTCCTCTCCCGGCTCCCGGACGCCACGCATTTCTGGTTTTCCTCCTACTTTGTTGGCTCTCCTTCCCGGCCTCCTGCATGAATAGGCCTTTTTCCCTTCCCTGGTGTCTGTACAAACAAGGGTGTTCCCGGGACTCCGTCCTAAACCACTGACTGCATGCACCTGACAGTTCCATCTGTCACCTGTCATTGGGGTAGGCTGGTTCTCAGGCCTCTCCCCAGCTTCAGGCTTGTGCTTCCAACAGCTTCCTGGAGTAACCCGAACCGAGATCACCTTCTGTCCCCACTGACATGTTTTCAGACCCCACTCTGTCTGTGCGGTGGTCCCACCATCCACCTAGTCCCCTGGTTTAGACCCTCGGGACTCTAATTCTATCAAGGACCTACGTTACTTTATTTCTTTTGAACTACCTGCTCCCTGTCTCTGAGATCTGTCTCCTGAGCTCCTGGGGTCCGAGTCTGTCTTGCTTCCCAAAAGCCTGACCTTGCCTTGGTCAGATAGCTCATTGTATTTTCTATTATAAATTATGAAGACGCCCTGGCTGGTTCGCTCAGTCGGTTGAGTGTCCTGAAACAAACAAGGTTGCGGGCTCAATCCCGGGTCAGGGCACACACGGGAGGCAACCAATGAGTGCACGACAGAGTGGAACAACAAACTGATGTTTCCTTTTCCCCTCCTCCCTCTCTCCTTCTCTCTTTCTCTATCAATGAATAAAAAATATTGAGCCCTGGCCAGATAGCTCAGTTGGTTGGAGCGTCATCCCGGAGCACGGAGGTTGCCGGTTCGATTTCCCGGTTAGGGCACATACAGGAGCAGCTTGATGTTCCTGTCTCTCTCTCCCTGCCTCACTCTAAAAAAATAAATAATAACAATAAATTATGAAGAAATATAAATTATAAAAAAAATATAAGATTGTGCGTTCAATTCCTGGTCAGGGCACATACAAGACTCAACCAATAAATGCATAAATGAGTGGAACAAGTTGATGTTTCTTTCTCTCTCTCTCTCTGTCCCCCTTCCTCTCTCTCTAAAATCAATCAATTTAAAAAAAAACCCAAAAGCCTGACCTGGATCTCTTGCCTTCTCAGTCCTCCCACAACCTGTCTGCCTCACCGATCACTGAACTTGTTAAATCAAAGCTTGGACTTAAAGCCCATTGTACCCTGTGATATTATAATTTACAATAAGAAATGTATGTTTGGCCCTGGCTGGATAGCTTGGTTGGTTGGAGCTTCATCCCAAGTCTCAGAGGTTGGTGGTTTGATCCCTAGTCAGGCACATCCAGGAATGAATCGATGTTCCTCTCTCAAATCAATAAATAAAACTTTTAAAAAAAGTAGAAATATATGTTTAATTTTCATCCTCAATTCTGGCACAGAATCTCTAATACCTTTAGCATTTCCTAAGTGGAAAGAGCACAAAGGTATCTTTTGTTAGGCTGATGAGATAACTTTTTCTTTTTAAAGATTTTATTTATTGGCCCTGGCCGGTTGGCTCAGCGGTAGAGCGTCGGCCTGGCGTGCAGGGGACCCGGGTTCGATTCCCGACCAGGGCACATAGGAGAAGCGCCCATTTGCTTCTCCACCCCCACCCCCTCCTTCCTCTCTGTCTCTCTCTTCCCCTCCCGCAGCTGAGGCTCCGTTGGAGCAAGGATGGCCCAGGCGCTGGGGATGGCTCCTTGGCCTCTGCCCCAGGCGCTAAAGTGGCTCTGGTCGCAGCAGAGCGACGCCCCGGAGGGGCAGAGCATCGCCCCCTGGTGGGCAGAGCGTCGCCCCTGGTGGGCATGCCAGGTGGATCCCGGTCGGGCGCGTGCGGGAGTCTGTCTGACTGTCTCTCCCCGCTTCCAGCTTCGGAAAAATACAAAAAAAAAGAAAAAAATAAAAAAAATAAAAAAAAAAGATTTTATTTATTGATTTAAGAGAGAGAGAAGAGAGGGGGGAGAGAGAGAGAGGAAGAATGAGAAGCATCAACTCATAGTTGCTTTTTCTATGTGCCTGGCCGAGGTAAACCCAATGTTTTGGAACAGGGGACCTTAGAGTTCCACGTAGACACTCTATCCACTGTGCCACCACACCACAGGTCAGGCTTTTTTTTTTTCCACTGGGGGGGTTAGAAATTTCAAGCCCCTTCCCCCACATATCTTGCCCTCTGCATCTCTTCCATCTGGCTCCTCCTGAGTTATATATATATATATATATATATATATATATATATATATATATATATATATATTATAATAAACCAGCAATCTGGTAAGTAAAATATTCCTCTGAGTTCTATGAGCCGCTCTAGCAAAAAAAAATTTTTTTTTTAACTTATTGATTTTAGCTAGAGAGGGAGGGAGAGAGAAAGAGAGAGAGAGACAGGAACATTGATCTGTTTCTGTATGTGGCCCTGATCAGGAATACAACTGGCCACCTTGATTTTTTAGAACGCTGCTCTAACCAACCAAGCTATCTGACTAGGCCTGCTCTAGCAAATTAATTGAAACCAGAGAGAGGGTCATTGGAACCTTAGATCTATAGCTGGTGTTCAGAAGCACAGGTGACAACCTGGACTTTTGATTGGCATCTGAAGATGAGCAGGAGGTGGGGGTGGTGGTGGGGGGGAGGAAGGAACAATCTTGTAGGACTGAGCCTGTAATCCATGGGCTATAACTATCTTGGGGTAGACAGTGTCAGAGTTGAGTTTGTAGGACACTCAGCTGGTGTCTAAGAATTGCTTGGTAAAGTGGAGGAAACCCAACCTCCACACTGGAATTGGATGCAGAAACCAATAACCCCTATTAGCTTGGGAAAGTCCCCCCTCGTTCCTTCTATACCAGGCTCACAGTTGGGGCAGTGTCTGAGCTTGGCCTGGACCCTCCGGACTACAAGAGAGAAGCCCCTGGGAACGTTCTTAGGGAAGAAGTACAAGAATGTGTCCCCATCAGCTGGGATGGGTTCAACCCACTGGTGAATGTTCCCTAGTCTAGTGGACACATCTGTAAACCCAATGGGAGCTTTGGGTGAATGGAAAGGGCTTTATATGCCAGACCAGTGTCTGCAAGCATTGTCATCTCTTCGACACCCCTCCCTCGTGCCCCTGCCCCCAGCTTTCCAAATTCCTCTCTCCCCAGGTCTCCCATTGTTGTGAATATTTCCCAGGGCAAAAACAGGAAAAGATCGCTTAGCTTTTAGGGGAGGAGAAAAGGCTGAGAAGCCTCAAAGCCCGGCCACCTAGCTGGCCTTCCTGATTTCAGGTGTGGGCAGTCACAGTCTCCAGCTCAGGCATGTCATTATTTTCTGTTCCACAGGAAGGATTTGGGCGGCCGCCTCTCCCTCTCACAAATCCTCAGCTGTCGCCCAAGGCAGCCTGCTCTAGTCCTGGCAGCCTGGGAGACATAGTATCATAACAATTATATCAATGAGAACAACAATACTAATGACAGCTGTCACTTACTAAGCACGCACTCAGTACTCTGTGTTCTTCTGAGAGCTTTCTTTTATATGTATGTGTGTGTATATATATATATTATTTTGAGAGTACATTTATTAAAGCCGGGGACAGTGAAACAAGGAAGGGTCTAGGATAGAAGAAGCAACAGGGGAGCCAGAGAAAAGGGGGCCTTGGAGAAAGGTTTAGGGGGACAGTCCCATAGCTGCTGCTGCCCACTGCTCCCCTGGTTGCAAGGGGACCCTTAGACTTTAAGAGATGCACGCCTGTGAAGGAAGAGGGGAACTTAGAGGGACAGATGGGGAACAGTGCCTGGAGTGCTTTTCACATATTAACACTATTTTTTTTATTTTAATTTTTTTACAGAGACAGAGAGAGGGATAGATAGAGACAGACAGGAACAGAGAGAGATGAGAAGCATCGATCATCAGTTTTTTGTTGTGACACCTTAGTTGTTCATTGATTGCTTTCTCATATGTGCCTTGACCGTGGGCCTTCAGCAGACCGAGTAACTCCTTGCTCGAGCCAGTGACCTTGGGTTCAAGCTGGTGAGTCTTGCTCAAACCAGATGAGCCCGCGCTCAAGCTGGCAACCTCAGGGTCTCAAACCTGGGTCTTCCGCATCCCAGTGCGACGCTCTACCCACTGCACCACTGCCTGGTCAGGCCATGTTAACACTATTAATCTCTCCAAGAGCCCACTGAAGCTTGTGATATTTTTTAAAAAATGTTTATTTATACAGCTCTTAATCTTCAAATGGAGAGAGCTCAATCGGTGATTTGTATAAGAACTCTTTTTTAAAAAATTGTATTTCTTGCCTGACCTGTGGTGGCGCAGTAGATAAAGCGTCGACCTGGAATTCTGAGGTCACCGATTCAAAACCCCGGGCTTGCCTGGTCAAGGCACATAGGGGAGCTGATGCTCCCTGTTCTATCTCTTCCTCTCTCTCTCTAATAAAAATGAATAAATAAAAAAACATCTAAAAAAAGAAATAAAAAATATTGTATTTCTTGATTTTAGAGAGAAGAGAGAGATGGAGAAACCTAGAGTTGTTCTACTTAATGCACTCACGGGTTGATTCTTGTCTGTGCCCGACTGTGGCTTGAATCTGCTTTGTTGGTGTATTGGGACGATACTCTAACCCAGTGGTAGTCAACCTGGTCCCTACCGCCCACTAGTGGGTGCTCCAGCTTTCATGGTGGACGGTAGCAGAGCAACCAAAGTATAAATAAAAAGATAGATTTAACTATAGGAAGTTGTTTTATAAAGATTTATTCTGCCAAATTAGCAAAAATCTGACATAAAGTACTTGGTAAGTAATTATTATCATATGCTTTAACTTGCTGTAACTCTGCTTTATAAATTTTATAAAGTAAAGTTACTTCCCTACTTTATAAATCACCATTACTGTGGAACCGGTGGGCAGTTAGAAAATTTTACTACTAACAGATATAAAAGTGGGTCGTAGGTATAAAAAAGTTGACTACCCCTGCTCTAACCAACTGAGTTACCTGGCTAGGACACAGTCGATTTCTCTGTTCATCTTCTTTATTATGTGTCACCCCACCAAAAAAAATAAAAAAAAGTAAGCTCTACATGGGCAGAAATTCCTGTTTGTTTAATTCACTGTTTATCACCAGTGTCTACTAAGGTGCCTAAACATTTGAATAAACAAAATTGTACTTACTAACACTTAGGAGAGTGCCTGCACACCTCAGTACTAAATAAATGTTTGCTGAGCAAGTTAAATACATACAACACCTTCTGGACATTCTGCAAAGGGGTTGTTATTGACACCCAAAGGTAGTATTTTATAGGGAACCATGCAAATAACAGTGGTAAGTCCTCAACATTTATCCTCATAACAATACTATGAGGAAAAATTATGAGCCCCATTTTACAGATGAGAAAAGACAGGCGATGAACTTTATGTCTTGTTCAAAGCAGGAACTCCAGTGGCGTGAGTGGGTGATCATTGTATTCTAGGGTCATGTAACAATAGTAAAAGGTATTGAACAAGGGTGTCCGTGGAAGAGACAGCTGGACAGGATATTTGGTGGACAGTAGGGTCCAGGCAGGGAGGCCCCCTTGGATACTGAACCCCATCACTCTAGATTCCAGAGTATTAATCAATTTAAGTGAGCATGGGAATTCAGAGACAGGAACTATTGCCAGAGGCCAGAATTTGACAGAATGTGGAATGTAGGTAGGGATGGGACATTTGGGAGGTTCAGGTCTATGTGAGAATGAACCATTAGGAGGACCCACATGTTAGCTGTGATGTCATTCATTCAGAAGGGCTTAGCATGTTGTCAGGGCAGAAGGTTGCGGGCACAAGAGGATATTTGCAGAATGAAATGTCATGGGAGTCTAGAACCTTCTTGAGTACAAAGAGGGGTCTAGAACATTGGCAAGGAATAGATATCTGAAGTGGTATAGAATGTTTTCAAGGCCATGGGACACAGAATGTCGTTGGGATGGGTATTTAAGTGTTCCACAGATAAAACATAGATGGTGATCTGGGTTTATGTTGAAACAGTTGGGAGACCAGGCACGTGTCTGGGTTGAGACATTCAAGGGACCACGATGTTTCCGGTGGTGCTGGCGGTGACCGAGTGCTTTTGAAACACGGAATGTCAGCTGGGATGGGACGTTTTGAGAACAGGGATCTCTGGTTCCAGTGGAACACTCTGGGAGGGGCAGAGAAGGGCTGGGCAAACTGGGTGAGGCCGTGGGTAAGTCAACCCGACTTTTATTGTGGGCCCTTCGTCCATTTCCGCTCCTGAGTGTTCTGTTTTTTGATAGTTTCTTGGATCCATGAAACATACTGAGAGACTCGAGTGTAGACGCCAGGCCGGTTGGGCTGCCCGCAGGGGAAGTCTCCCCAGGAGATGATGCCATAGAGTGTTCCATTACAGACCAGGGGGCCGCCGGAGTCACCCTGTGTGGGGGAGACAGAGATGTGGGGGGCTTGTTAGAACCAAACAAAGGCAGAGGTGCGGCTCTGTGCTGAGAGGGAAAGATGGAGCTAGACAGACATGGAGGCAGAGACAGAGGAATATAGGGAGACAGTGGGAGACAGACAAGGCAAAAACACAGAGGGACAGAGAATGCGAGACAGAAATAGGAAGACAGAGACGGACAGGAAGAGACTTTTGTGTCTCCATTTCTCTGTCCCTCTGTGTTTTATTAAAGTGGTGGCAGCTTACCTCACACACGTGTTCTTGTTCCCCTGGCAACCAAATCCCACCTTGTGCCCCTGCACCCCTGTGTTATGGTTTCTCCCTGCCATCTCACTTTTTTTGGGGGGAGGGCGAAAAAGGAAGAGACAGAGAGAGAGACAGAGGCAAGGGAGAGAGTTGAGAAGCATCAATTCTTTGTTGCAGCACCTTAGTTGTTCATTGATTGGTTTCTCATATGTGCCTTGACCAGGGGGCTACAGCAGAGCCAGTGACCCCTTGCTCAAGCCAGTGACCTTGGGCTTAACCTGGTGAGCCTTGCTTAAACCAGATGAGCCTGAGCTCAAGCTGGCAACCTCGGGGATTCGAACCTGGGTCCTGCGTCCTGTGCGTCCCAGGCTGATGCTCTATCCACTGCACCACTGCCTGGTCAGGCCCTGCCATCTTACTGTTGAGTTCCAGTGGTCAGCAAACTGCTGCTTGCGAGACACATGCAGCTCTTTGGCCCCTTGAGTGTGGCTCTTCCACAAAATACCATGTGCAGGTGCTACCTCGATAAGGAATGTATCTACCTATATAGTTTAAGTTTAAAAAAAAATTGGACCTGTGGTGGCGCAGTGGATAAAATGTCGACCTGGAAATGCTGAGGTCGCCGGTTTGAAACCCTGGGCTTGCCTGGTAAAGGCACATATGGGAGTTGATGCTTCCAGCTCCTCCCCCCTTCTCTCTCTCTGTCTCTCTCTCCTCTCTAAAATGAATAAATTAAAAAAAAAATTTTGTTAAAAATAAAAAATCATTAAAAAAAAAAAAAGGCCTGACCTGTGGTGGCGCAGTGGATAAAGCATCGGCCTGGAAATGCTGAGGTTGCCGGTTCGAAACCCAGGGCTTGCCTGGTCAAGGCACATGTGGAAGTTGATGCTTCCAGCTCCTCATCCCTTCTCTCTCTCTGTCTCTCCTCTCTCTCCTCTCTCTCCGCTCCCCTCTCTCTCTCCTCTCTAAAAATGAATAAATAAAATTAAAAAAAACAAACACCAGCTTAAAAAAAAATGGCTCTCAAAAGAAATTTCAATCGTTGTACTGTTGATATTTGGCTCTGTTGACTAATGAGTTTGCTGACCACTGGATCTGGACAGGGTTGGTGCCCATGTCTGCTGCCTCTCCCCCTGAGCCCACATTAACCTTATTATGTAGTAATAGTAACACATTATCATTACTGATAAAACACTCAGCATGGATTCATTATCATATCCTTTCCCACTCAACCAAACCTCAAGCTAAGAAACCTCCTCCATAGGCTCCCTTCCGGGAGCACGCAGGTGCCTTTCCCCTCCTTTTCCTTCTCCTCTGTTAGACACAGGCTGTCATTGTACCTTAGTTTGGTACCAGCCTCCTGTTTGGTGAATGACTCCTCCCCATCCTCGATCTATGCACTTGTCCCTGCACCTCCCAGCCCCCACCATTAGTCATGTGACCCAGACATGGCCCATTAGAGAACCCCACAGCTCTGGCCAGAATGATGGCTCCAGCCTAGTGAGAGTCATGCTCAAGATGTTGATGTGAGTCTTTAACACATTTTGTGTGGACCTGTATCCCTACTGCCTGAGCTGGGACTTCTGGACTTTTCAGTTACAAAAGCCAGTGTTCTGCTTAAGACTGACTGGTTCCTTCAAAGCTAGAAGCACATCCTTTCCCTTCAAGCCTCTGTCCCCACCTCCATGCTAGCTTCCCATTCTGGCTGGGGGCAGCCCCTAACCCGGCCCGCGGGGCCTCACCTCGCAGGAGTCCTTGCCACCTTCCGGTGAGCCGGCGCACAGCATGTTGGGTGTGATCCTCCTCGGGTAGGCTTGGCGACACTCCTCATCTGAGCGTAGCTGAATGTTGGCACACTGTAAGGTTTGTGGGTAGCTCACTGAGGAGGAGAGAGAGGAAGGTCTAAGGATATCTGTCTTGGACAGGCCATGAGGTGGAAGCTAAACAGAAGTTGGCAGAAAACAGAGGTGGGGTGCCTGACCAGGCGGTGGCGCAGTGGATAGAGCGTTGAACTGGGACACAGAGGACCTGGGTTTAAGACCCCAAGGTTGCTTGAGCCCAACGTCGCTGGCTTCAGCAAGGGGTCACTCGGTCTGCTGTAGCCCCCTGGCCAAGGCACATATGAGAAATCAATTAATGGACAACAAAGGAACTGCAACGAAGAATTGATGTTTCTCATCTCTCTCCCTTCCTGTCTGTCTGTCCCTCTCTCTGACTCTCTCTGTCTCTGCCAGAGACGGGGCTGCCCTGGCCAGATAGCTCAGTTGGTTCGAGCATTGTCCCAATATGAAAAGGTTGCCGGTTTGATGCTGGGTCAGGGCACATACAGAAACAGATCAATGTTTCTTTCTCTCTCTCTCTTTCTCTCTCTCCCTTCCTCTTTCCCTAAAATCAATAAATAAAAAATATTAAAAATAAAAAAGAAAGCAGATGGGGAGAGGGAGATGATGGAGGTATGGGATATGTGTTTCGGAAAGTGATGGAAGTAACCAACACCTGGAGAGAAATGAGGGCAGAGAGGACACAGGACAGAAAAGGGGAGGGAGAGATAAAGAGGGACCGGACAGGGAACTGAGTGCAAATGAGCCCTGATGGGAGAGCTCTGCTGGTTAGAGCGCCCTCCCACTGCACCAATGTTGCGGGTTGGATCCCCGGTCAGGGCATGTGCAAGAAGCAACCAATAAGTGCATTAAAAAATGTAACAAATAGATGTTTCTCTCTCTCTTTCTCAAATCAATAAATAAAAAATTAAAGAGAAAAAGAACAAAGAAAAAGGGAGTTGGGAGAAATAGGAAGCCAGAGATGGTGAGAGAGAATTGTAGATGCAGACAACACAGGAGGGGTGGAAAGGACTGCAGGGGACCAGGGAACAGCTGAGCAGAAAGACACAGTACGAGGCCCTGGCCGGTTGGCTCAGTGGTAGAGCGTCGGCCTGGCGTGCAGGAGTCCGGGTTCGATTCCCGGCCAGGGCACACAGGAGAAGCGTCCATCTGCTTCTCCACCCTTCCCCCTCTCCCTCTTCTTCCTCTCTGACTCTCTCTTCCCCTCCCGCAGCCAAGGCTCCACTGGAGCAAAGTTTGCCCGGGCGCTGGGGATGGCTCTGTGGCCTCTGCCTCGGGCGCTAGAATGGCTCTGATTGCAACAGAGCGACGCCCCGGATGGGCAGAGCATCGCCCCCTGGTGGGCATGCCCGGTGGATCCCGGTCGGGCGCATGTGGGAGTCTGTCTGACTGCCTCCCGTTTCCAGCTTCCGAGAAATACAAAAAAAGAAAAAAAAAAAAAAAAAGAAAGACACAGAACAAGGCCGGGGGCGCGCTGGGGCTGGCAGAGGGGACTCACCCTTCTCTGCGGCCTTAAATCGCCTTTATCTCCTACACTGAGGATGTAGTTGTTCATGTTTTATTATGTTTAGTATAGTAACTATCAACCTATCAAAATACCGTGTACTTTATAAATCATAGCTATGTAAGCTGATTCAAATAAATGTATGCACAAACAAATATTAAATAAATACATAAATATATATACTAATGTAGAAAATAAATCTGATTTTCATAATTTGCATATTTATATACAGATGTATAATGTCTCTTTTTAAAATAGGCACACAATATGTAGAATATATTGTAACAGTTATGAATTTGTATAGATATAATGTATATGTTATAATATATAACTTAACATATTTATCAATTTATAAAGGATATATAACTATATATTTATAAATTTACACTGCTCACCAAAATTAGGAGATATTTCAAAATGAATATGAAATGATAAAATATCCCCTAATTTTGGTGAGCAGTATATTTTTGTATAAAAAATATATGTAACTTTATACATCGTTATATTTAATATATTTAATATGTACCTATATTCTTTTCTTGTTTTTCTTTCTTTTCTTTTTTTTTTTTTTTTGTATTTTTCTGAAGTGAGAAGCAGGGTGGCAGAGAGACAGACTCCTGCATGTGCCCGACCAGGATCACCTGGCATGCCCACCAGGGAGCGATGCTCTGTTGCAACTGGAGCCATTCTAGCCCCTGAGCTGGAGGCCATGGAGCCGTCCTCAGTGCCCGGGCCAACTTTGCTCCAATGGAGCCTTGGCTGCGGGAGGGGAAGAGAGAGACAGGGAGGAAGGATAGGGGGAGGGGTGGAGAAGCAGATGGGTGCTTCTACTATGTGCTGTGCCCTGACCGGGAATCAAACCAGGGACATCCACACGCCCAGCCAACGCTCTACCACTGAGCCAACTAGCTAGGGACTTGTTTTTCTTCTTTATAATGACAAATATATCTTTAAAATTTTCACTCTTCTATGTAAAGGAATCTTTCTACAAACTTGCTTCCCATTGTCCGCCAGTTTCCCTGGCCACTCTGCAGGGCCCCAGACCACTTGGCAGGTACATACCTTGGGGGCTGGTGGTGGTGCCCCAGCCAGACACCCGACAGCAGGTGCCGGGGGGCAGGCAGCCACTGCGGGAGAGAGGCAGGACGTGGGTGTGGCTTGAGAGCTGGGCCGGCGACTGTAGCTCCAGAAGCATGATGTCGTGGTCATGGTTCAGGTGTGTGGGGCTGCTCTGGTACTGAGGGTGGGGGATGGAGCGGACTACGTCCCTCACCTGCTCTCCCTTCTCCACAAGCCCCAGGGCATGCTTGCCCAGGTGAACTTGGTACCCGCTGTGGGTGCAGGAATAGGGTGGTTAGAGAAGGTGAGCCCTTCCCCAGGTCAGCCCAGCCCCAGCCTCTCCCCGGTCTCCCCTTCCTCACCCTCAAACACATCTCCTTCCACACCAACTCCCCTCCCACCCAGATCTCCTACTGCAAGTCCATTTCCACTCCACATTCCATTCTCATCCATGCCCATCCCAACCGCATCCTCAAATGCAGCCCCACCAGTCCCTTTATCATTCCTGCCCCATGCTCCCCTGGCCCCCACATACTCCTTCAGACAGTGTGCTGCAGTGAGGACCCATCTGGGGTGGACGAGGACCCCCCCACAGAGCAGCCGCCCATGTACCAGCAAGGCTGCCTGCCAGGGCTGAGAGTGGGGGATGCAGGTGTAGCCACCTGGGAGAAACCCATTGGTCCCATTGGTGCCATTGATAATCTTGGGATACTCTTGAGAGACGCCTGGAGAAGAAGAGGAAATGTTAGAGAACTGGGTTCTTAGGACGAGGGGGAGGAGGCCTGGAGGTGTAGTTCCTGAGCTTGGGGAGGGGGTCAGAATTTGCCCTAGGTGACCAGGGACTGATGGTTCATTTCTTGGCCACTGGGAGTTGCCATTTTCTATCTAGTAGAGATGAGTCAGGGCAAAGAGATGACAAAGTGCTTTTTTCACAGAAGGGTCATTCCCTCCATTGGGGATTGAAGGAAGAGTTCACCAAATGAGGATGCTTCTGTGAAGCAGAAGTCTGGCTTTCTCTCCACTTGCATTTTCTCTCGTTCCAACTGGGGATGGATTTCAAGAGGTAGAAGTGAGAAGGACCTATACTACCTCCAAGACAGCATCCACCCATCTCTCTTCTAACACCTTTTTTTTTTGTATTTTTCTGAAGTGAGAAGCGGGGAGGCAGAGAGACAGACTCCCACATGCACCTGTCCGGGATCCAACTGGCAAGCCCACCAGGGGGCAATGCTCTGTCCATTTGGGGTGTTGCTCCGCTGCAACCAGAGCCATTCTAGTGCCTGAGGCAACTTTGCTCCAATGGAGTCTTAGCTGCAGAAGGGGAAGAGAGAGATAGAGAGGAAGGAGAGGGGGAAGAAGCAGATGGGCGTTTCTCCTGTGTGCCCTGTCCAGGAATCGAACCTGGGACTTCCACATGCAGGGCCGACACTCTACTGCTGAGCTAGCTGGCCAGGGCCTCTTTTAACATCTTTTTACTGGGCTCCTTTGTGTCTTCAAATACCATCTGTAGGCTAACTGTTCCCAAATTCAAAGTTTGCAGGACTCTGAGTCATGTGACCATTGCTAATCTCCTAGGCCTCATCTCCCACCTCTCTCCTCTTCACTTACTCTGTTCGTTTCGTGGATCTGTTCTTTAAACAGACTGGGTTCTCTGCCCCTTTCTCGAGACCTGTGCTCTCCACTATGGTAGCCACTGGCCACATGTCGCTATTTACATTTAGACTAGTTAAAATGAAACTTAAAAGTTCAGTTCTTGCCTGACCAGGTGGTGGCGCAGAGGATAGAGCATTGGACTGGGATGCCGAGGACCAAAGTTCGAGACCCCGAGGTCGCAAGCTTGAGTGCGGGTTTATCTGGTTTGAGAAAAGCTCACCAGGCCCTGGCCAGTTGGCTCAGTGGTAGAGCGTTGGCCTGGTGTGCAGGAGTCCTGGGTTTGATTCCTGGCCAGGGCACACAGGATAAGCGCCCATCTACTTCTCCACCTCTCCCCCTCTCCTTCCTCTCTGTCTCTCTCTTCCCCTCCCGCAGCCAAGGCTCCATTGGAGCAAAGATGGCCCGAGTGCTGAGGATGGCTCTGTGGCCTCTGCGTCAGGCGCTAGGATGGCTCTGGATGCAACAGAGCGATGCCCCGGAGGGGCAGAGCATCGCCCCCTGGTGGGCGTGCCGGGTGGATCCTGGTCGGGCGCATGCAGGAGTCTGTCTGACTGCCTCCCCATTTCCAGCTTCGGAAAAATGCAAAAAAAAAAAAAGCTCACCAGCTTAGACCCAAGGTCGCTGGCTCAAGCAAGGGGTCATTCGGTGTGCTGAAGGCCTGTGGTCAAGGCACATATGAGAAAGCAATCAATGAACAACTAAGGTGTCGCAATGCGCAAGGAGAAACTAATGATTGATGCTTCTCATCTCTCCGTTCCTGTCTGTCTGTTCCTGTTTATCCCTCTGACTCTCTGTCTCTGTAAAAAAAAAAAAAAAAAAAAAAAAAAAATTCAGTTCTTGGCAGCTCTCCCTACGGAGCTCACATGCATTTTTCCCTACTGCCCCCCTCCCCAGGCATGTTCTTACCTCTATCTTTCTCTCTCTTTCTCTCTCTCCTAAGCTCCAAGGACCCTTCTTTTGCCTCTGTCACTTGTTTCCTGAGCTCATTTCTTCTACAGCTCCCTTCTTCTACCGCTGTGACTTTCTAAATAAACTTTCTCAAGCCCTGGCTGAGTAACTCAGGTGGTTAGAGCATTGTCCCAATATGCCAAGGTGTGAGTTTGATCCCCGGTCAGGGCATCATAAGTGGAACAACAAATTGATGTTTTTTTTCCTCTCTCTCTCTCTCTCTCTCTCTCTCTCTCTCAAAATCAATGTATAAATGAAAAAAAAATTAAATTAAAATTGCCTTTCTCTTATAGTTTGAATCTTGGCTCTGAATTCTTTCTTAGCCAGAACTCAAGTACTGAGGTTGCAGAATCCAGGTGCATTCTGATACCACGGATCTAAGACCTGGTGCTACTGCACCACCAACATATTTAGAAGTATAACCTGATCTCCCTACGTCCCCTGCATATTCTTGTCTTCTAGTTCTGTGAAATGAGTTTTTCAGTACACCCTAAGTTTAAATAAAATTCAGTTCTTCAGGCACATGAGTCATATTTGAAATCTTCCATAGATGCAAGTGGCCAGTGGCCGCCATATTGGACTGTGTAAATATGGGAGGGACACAGACTTAGCACTATGTCTGGCACTGGAGTCACAGTAGTTGACTCTGGAACAGAGCAAGTCTCATCCTGAGTGTGTCACTGTCCAACTGTGTGGTCCTGTTACAAGTTACCAGCCTTGACTCTTCTCAAGCTGTATAGTAGGGAAGGTAACAGTGTCATCTCTCACGGGACCATCATAGCATCCAGTAAAACTACATCTGAGACACACATGGCACTCACTAAGTGGGAACTTATTATTAGCTACAACACAAGGTCCCCAGCTTTGTGGCCAGCAAGTCCCTTCCTTGCCTATATAAGGAGTGAGATTATACGAGTGGTTCTCAAAGTTGAGGACAGAAGTCACAGGGGGAACAAAGTCTTTTTAGGTGCTATAGAGAGGAGGTGTAACATCAAATCGCAGCCTCAGAAACTGCCTAGTTCTCTTACAATTAAAAAAAATTAATTGATTTTAAAAGGAGAAAGGGAGAGAGAGAAACATTGATTTGTTGTTCCACTTATTTATGCATTCATTGGTTGCTTCTTGTATGTGCCCTGACGAGGGATCGAACCCGTGACCTTGGCTTAGTGGGATAATGAATGTTCCAATCAACTGAGCTACCCAGCCAGGGTCTTTTCATTCTGATTTTATCGAGAAGAAAGTTTCAGGATGGTGCTGATATACTTTTAACATTACTCTCATCCTTGTTGAGCTTGCTTTTTAAAACCCACAGGGAGCAGAATCCTCAGCCTGCAACTTAAAATTGTATAAGTTGAGCCATCTGCAATCACTGTTTTGGGGGAGTCTGACAGTGTCAGGTGGTCCGACCCAATAAACATACTGTTTATTTCATAGTGCAGGAGTTACTTATTTTTTCTCTTTTATTTAAAGCAAAAGGATGTAGGTTTCCATTTAAGACAATGATAGAAACTTGACTTTTAATATACTTTAAGTTAAAAATGATCGACTCTACACAGACCATTAGGTCTAAGATCATGACGATGGTTTGCCAGGATGTAAAGCCCAGGATGTGGGGGACAGAGCAGGTAGCATGAATTAGGGTCCTGACTCGGGCACCGTGGCTATGTTTGGGGTTAGACTCTCCTGTTAGAGTCTTGGGTTTTTCAGCTGAGAAACAAGAGTAATTAAAACTACGTGCCATCGGGGATTCCACAAGCCAATGCGTGCGAAGCTCCTAGCCCAGGGAGTGGCACCCAGAGAGGACATGGGCAGGAGTCCTGGGAGCGTGGCCAAACGAGACAAGCCATCCCACCTCCAGGCCAAGGTGGCACAGGGGCAGGTGCCCTTGGGCCCCTCCCTCTTTTCAGGTTTCAGCTCAAAAGTCTAGTCCTTTGTGGGGGCGTGGCTTCCAGGTGGCTTTCAGGTGGAGGGGTCACCATTGCATCTCCAGGCTCTCAACTTTGCCCCTTGAAGCTGTCCCCTCATGTTACAATTGTAACTGCTTATTAACTAATTCTTTGAGTAATTATTGGAATAGTGCCTGCCGCGGAACCCACTGGGCTATGGGACTCTGTGCTTGCACAGCATCTGGCATCCAGAACTGTTTTGTTGTTTTTTTTTAAATTGAACTTATTGGAGTAACATTGGTTAAAACTACATAGGTTTCAGCCTGACCTGTGGTGGCGCAGTGGATAGAGCGTCAACGTGGAACGTTGAGGTCGCTGGTTGGAAACCACAGGTTTGCCCGGTAAAGGCACATAAGAGTAGCAACTATAAGTTGATGCTTCCCGCTCCTCCTCTGCCCCCCTTTAAAACCAACAAATAAAATCTTAAAAAGAACCCGATATCGGTTTCAGAAGTACAATTCTATAATATATCGTCTGTACGATGGATGAATGAATGAATGAATGAATGGGGTTTGCAGAGAATTTGAGTAACAGCAGGGGGGGGGGACCAACTCTGGGTGGAATCAGATAAGCCTGGGGTCACCCCAAGGATGAAAGGAAGAACTAGAAGGTTCTGAAAAGGGCTGAGAGTGGGTAGTCACTAACAAAGTAATAGTGACAACCAACTTTCCATCCCTCTCTCTGCCAGGCACTCAGCTCAGACAGGCCTCACCGCATTTTAATATTCACAGCACCCCTTTGTGTAAAGGACTTACATCAGGGGTCCCCAAACTTTTTACACAGGGGGCCAGTTCACTGTCCCTCAGACTGTTGGAGGGCCGGACTATAAAAAAAAACTATGAACAAATCCCTATGCACACTGCACATATCTTATTTTAAAGTAAAAAAACAAAACGGGAACAAATACAATATTTAAAATAAAGAACAAGTACATTTAAATCAACAAACTGACCAGTATTTCAATGGGAACTATGCTCCTCTCATTGACCACCAATGAAAGAAGTGCTCCTTCTGGAAGTGCTGTGGGGGCCGGATAAATGGCCTCAGGGGGCCGTAGTTTGGGGACCCCTGACTTACATGTTCCCATTTTCCAGATAGAACCACCGAGGCACAAAGAAGCGAAGTGACTTGCTCAGAGTAGCAGTGGTGGGATTTAAACCCTGGTCTGTGTGACTCCGCAAGTCAGGAGGCCTTGACTGTGGGAGGGGCTGCTCTGCTGTGGGGATATTTGAGGGGCTAGGGGTGAGCTTTGCAGCGCAGATTAAGACAGAAAACGGGCCTGATGAGGACAGTGGGTTGACCCTAGGCAGGAAACCAGGTCAATCAGGGATCAGCAGAAAGCTTTCTGGGCTGTCCCTGCCGGGACCCTGCCCGGAGTGGGCAGGGGGCGGAGCTAGCGCCGTCCGGGTCCCTTCCCTCGGCCTGACCCCTCCTACCATTGTCTCGGGTGGCCCCCAGCCTCCACCCCCGCGCATGCTTACCGCCTGAGAAGGCCATGGACAGGAAGGTGATCACAGCGGCCTGGGGCCACATGGCCGCTCCGGGGTGGAGGGCAGGGCTGGAGGAGCCTGAGAAATTGAAGGAAGGTGTTCGGGGCTGGCCGGAACCCCCATACCTGACCTCTGCTCCTGAACTACCCAGCTGTGCATCTCCTCCCGTCACTCTGAGAACCCTGAAGCAGGAATCCGCACCCCCTCCCTAAATTCATCCTGCCCCCCCTCCACCCCTGTGCACGCCTCCTAGGACACTAGCTTGCTGCCCCTGGGCCCGGGTGGCCACCCTTACAGGCTCTCCAGGAAGCTGGGTCCTTGCTGCCCTCTCCAGCCCTCTCTGTCCCGTCTCCCCTCCCAGTGTTGATTCTGACACCTGGTCTCACCCTCAGCACTTCTTCTCTTCCTGTGGCTGCAGGGCTCCTTCGCTGCAGCTTTCTATCTGACTGAGCCTCTGGTTTCCTCCTGCATCTCGCTGGCTCAGCTCTGCCCCCTCTGTCCCCTCCGGTCTCCTCCCCTCCAATGCTCCAGCCCCTGCCCCAGGCGCAGACCTTACCTGGGTGAGGGGCCTGTGTGAAGAGCTTCTGCAGCCAGCTGCCTCCTACTTCAGCCCCGACCCATGGCTTTTAACCCCTGAACTCCCTCCCCCAGAGCCCTCAGCATTTCCCGGTTGCTGGCCTACCCCTCTCCACCCCCAATGGCTCAGCAAGCTGTTCCAGGCACCCCCCAGCCTGGGCTTGGCCCTCCGCTTGGGGGTGGAGCTTTCAAGACAAGCTGGGACCCAGATTTGGTCCCGCCCAAGCCTGAGTTGAACCCACTGTGAACTTTGAGGCAGTAAGACCCACCTAGATGGAAAGAGAAGGCCCATCACGCCCTTCCCCAAACCCACCCTAAATCCCCATGACCCTTCCTGGTAACATAACCCACGTTCCAATCTCCACTCCAACCCTGCGCATGGGCCTTAATATAGATCAGCTCCTAGAAGGCCATTTTCCATCTCCCTGCTTAATTTCAACCAAACCCCTGGCCCCCAGCCTGGCCCTTAAAACCAGTGCCATCAAACAACTTTATCTCAGATTTATCTGAACATCAAATGCAACACATCTAAATTACACTTCTTAGCCTCATCTCCAGCTGCAACTCCATCTCCACCACCACCACCACCACCACCTTTTTTTGGAAAACACGGGGATGTCCAAACTGATTCTACCATTTCCCCTTCCTGCTCCCCCTAGCAACCATCGCGCACAAGAAGGGAATCCTCAGCCCTGTGTTTGAAAGTCAGCTGTCATTGAACTTGGACAGGGGCAGGGACTGGGCCTGGGAAAGCAGTATTTTAGACAAATGGCCTTTTGGGAGCAGGGTCAGATGGGGTGAAGGAGTGCATGGGCATGGAGGCGGAGAGGGAAAAGTGGTAGAGGATGGAATGAGGGAAGAGGAAGGAGGAAGAGAGTGTTTGGGGAATGAGTAGGAGTCTCCTGGAAACATAACTGGGTGGGGCTGTGAGTTAATCCTAGGGAGTGGAGGGGGCAGGATTAGGGATTAGGGAGCACAGAGGTGGGGTTGGAATTTGGGAGCGAACCCGGGACCAGAAGGAGATGAAGTCTAGAAGGAGAGCAGTGGTGTCAGGATAAGAGTAAAGGGTTGAGCTGGACAGAATCAGTGTTAATATCAAAACCGGTGTGGTCCATATTGGGGCAAGTTAAACTTTGGCTATAAGGATCAGATCTCACGTTAAAAAATAATTTTTGTAAAAGGGTCTAACCATGAGTCTCCTATGCATATAAAATGAACATATGTCTAAGATTTGATTATGATGCATGAATAAATGATAAAACTAGCAAGGTGTTACAAAGAACCACATACGTACAGGCAATAAGGAACGCTGAAATGAATTTATAAATACACTGCTCACAAAAAATAGGGGATCAGGAAATGTGCGGATTCTCCAGTACTTTCAGCCTTTTGTATAGTGCTTTTTCACCAATGAAATAAAAGTTGGTTTCGCATCCATTTGCATAATCAGACAACTTTCTTTGACTTGTCGTTTGTTTTTCTGATGTTCTTGTTCAATAAAAAAAAATCAAATGCTTCTTTTTTTTAATCACTTCATATTTATTTTGAAATATCCCCTAATTTTTATGAGCAGTATAGATGTAAAACTCTTATTCTACATGGTGGGAGGGACATTGTACTTGTGCCTGACAAAACTCATTTGCATGGTAATGGACAAGAATTATTTGTGTTGCGATCAGCTATCTATAATTTACAGAGTGGTAAAGTAGCTCAAAGGCAGTAAAAGAAGTAAAAGAGAGCCCCCCCCCCCCAAACCAGTTATCCCATCCAGTTTTCTATCAAAGACTCTTGTTGCATCCATATCAATATCTTTCACAATTTTTTTCTATACTGAGAAGAGAGATTGTGGTTGGGTTTAGAATGGTTCTGATGATAGCACTGGGGATGCAAGTGATTTGGGGGAGAAGGATGGACGTGTGGTGAGGGTGGGGCTGGAGTTGGTTTAGGGGATGGGACTGAGTTGTAGTGGGAGGAATCTGCGATAAGGTCATTGATGGAGTCCTGTTGGGCTGGCGTTGGAGATGGAGCCAAGATTGAAGTTTTGGATCGGGAGGTGTTGAAATACAGTCAGGTTGGTGTTGTGGGTTGACATGAGGACTAGACATGAGGTTGGGCATCTGTGTTGAGGTAGAGTTTTGGTGGGAGTATTATAGGTGTGACCACCTCTCAAGTTGACAGAAAAGTACCCTGGAATCCCACCCACCTTGACATCCCAGGGCTGGACCCAGAGTGGATGCTGAGTTCACTCTTTTCCAGTAGAGTTGGGTTCAGGCTAGGTGGCAAGTGGGAGGATATGGGTCAAGTGAGGTGACAGACTTGTGTGGGAAGTCAGGGTACCTGTGCCCTCTTGTGACCTAGGTCCACACTTTTACAAAAGGCTTTCTCACTTGGGAAGGGCCAGAACCTAGACTGAGGGTGGCTGGCTTTGGCATTTGTTGAAGGGTGAATACCAGGTCAATGCTGATATTAGGGCTTATAATTGGCCAGGACTTAGGTTGGCTGACTCTCGTTGAAGTGAGGTCATGGGCCCACTGCGGGTTAGGCATGTTCTACCCCCTCACTCGATCCGTAAAGCAACCGGAACCCATGGAGGGCAGTGAGCAGCTGAAAGTCACTCACCACTTAGGCCAGGTCCAAGTGTACTGTCTTCCCCCCTTCAGAGCGTAGAGCTGGAGAAGGAAAGACTAGAAAAAGAGCCAGTGTTCCTAATGGTTTATAGCTGAGACTCTGGAGCTAGACTGCCTCAGTTCAAGGGACAAAGATACCCTGTGCTTTTGCGACCCCATTTGTACGATGATGCTGTCAATAGCCCCTACCTCGTAGAGGAGGGTTAAACAAGTTAATATTGGAAGGTGCTTACACAAGAGCCTGATAGGAACCTAGGGCCACAAATGTGCTTGTTATGTAGGTAGAGCTGGAGATGGAGGCAGCCTGAGGTTCCTGGAAGCCCCACCCTAGCTTGGCTTCAAAATGGGGTTCTTTGTGAGGCTGGAACTGGAAGTTCTGGTTGGCAGTGTTGGCTGGGACGAGAAAGTTGGCCCCACAACCAGACCTAGAGGAGAGGCCCTGATACAAACATGAAGGGTGAGGGAGACAGAGAAAGACAAAGGGATAAATACACAGAGATAGACAGACAGAGTGGGTGGGGGAGGACAGGAAATGCGGAGATGGGTGACAAAGGCACAAAGACATAAGAGATGGAGAGATGTCCCGAGGAAAACCAGGCTTGAGATGCACAAGGCATTGAGAGCCATGAATTCTTTAAAGCTAGATCCCTGTGTGACAGGTGTTGGCCCCAGCCACCATCTTTTCTGTGCAGCGATGAAGTACCATTTTTCACCCATCAGAATAGCAACAACTAGAAAAGTCAGCCGCCTTGCTTGCTACCTACCTGTGTCCTCTGCCTCCTCTCCTATTTCTACAGACGAACAGTCTGTGCTTCTGTCTAAGACAGACCCCTCCAGTTGTGCCCGGTATCCCATCCCCTCTTGTCTTCTTGAGGACATTGTTCTAGCCAGCACTTTGCTTCCTTGTCTGCATGATTATTTTTTTCCCTCCCACAGGGAGCTATCCCATGAACACACAAGCATTTCTCCCATGTTCCATTAAAAGAATTAAAAAAAAATTCTCAACCTTCATGCTCTTCGGGCTGAATTTTTACTCCCTGAGACTGTTATTCTTCTCTCAAGAGTTAGCTATACTCGCCCTGGCTTGGTAGCTCAGTTGGTTAGAGTGTCATCCTGATGTGACAAGGTTTGGGGTTTGATCCCTGGTCAGGGCACGTAGAAGAATCAACCAATGAATGCATAAATAAGTGGAACCACAAACTGATGTTTCTTTCTCTCCCTTGTTCACTCTCTCCCTTCCTCACTCTCTAAAAAATCTATTTTAAAAATTAAAAAAGGAAAAGAATTGGCTACGTTCACTGTCTGCAATTTCTCTCCTTTTCTCTCTCTAGCCCCCTCCCTGCAGGCTCCCCCCACCCCAGACACCAACTGTGCCCTTATTAAGGGCACCAGTAACTACCATGTTGCTGAACCCCATGGCCAGCTCTTTAGGGTTCATCTTACTTGAGTTAATCAGCGGTGTTTAACAGGTGGATCACTCCCTGTTCCTTCAGAGTTTTTCTTTTCTCGGCTTCGGGGACACTACACCCTCCTGGTCATTCTCATAACTCAGTGGCCGCGCCTCATCAGTGTCTGATGCTGTTTGCTTCTCTCCCCAGTCTCTATGTGGTGGGGCATCCTCTCAGGGCTCGGCACTTGGTCCTCTTCTCTGCTCTGTCTACACTCTCTCCCTTGGTGATCTCATCTGGCCTCCTGGCTTTAAATACCATCCACATGCCGACGACTCCCAAATTTGTGTCTCCAGCCAGACCTCACTCTAGAACTCTCGGCTTCGCATCCAACTGCTTACTCAACATCTCCACGTCCAAGACCAAGCTCCTGTCCTCCAACTCCGCATCCGTTCCACCCGGGCTCTTCTTGCAGACTCCATTGTCTCAATCGATGGGTCTCTCCATCCTCCCATTCCTCAGCCTGGACCGCAGCCTCGCCCTTGAATGTCTTTTCTCATCACACATCCATCTGGTTACCAAACCCTGTCATCTCTACCTTCGAAAGAGATTCAGAATTGGTCCATTTCTCAACGCCTTCCATCCTTGCCACCCTGGTCCCTCCCAAGTAGCCATTATCCCTAACCTGGGTTACTGTAAGTTTCCTACCTGGTCTCCCTGTTTCTGTCCCCATCCGCCTACATGCATTCTCTGTGCCACACAGCGGGAGGCCAGACTGACCTTCTAAAGTAAATCAGGGCAGGTCACTCCTCTTCTCAGAGCCCTGCAATGGCTGTCACCTCACTCAGAGTGAAAGTCAGGTTTTCTAAGGGTGGCCTGCAGGGCTCTAGACCATGTGACCCCAATAGTTCTCTGATATCACCTTTCTCCTTCTGCCCCTCTGGTGCCAGGCACACCCCTATCTCAGGGCTCTTCCCACAATGGGAACCCTCTTCTTCCAAACCAGATGTCTACAAGGTTTCTCTTATTCTTGTCATACTCTCTACGAGGACTTCCATAACTACTGTAATAAGGGATCCCAAAACAGGGTCAATGAATCACCACAAGGACTCACAGGACACAGAAAAGATGCTATACTCATGATTTTGGTTTATTATAGCAAAAGGCTACAGATTACCATGAACAAATGAATACAAGTCACAGGGCAGAGAGAGAGACCAAGCCCATACTTCCTATTGTCCTCTGCCAGTATAATCATGCAGATAGCACTTAATTCTCCTAGCAATGACATTATTTTTAAGAAGGGAAAGAGAGAGAGAGAGGGAGAGAAACATCGATTTGTTGTTCCATTTATTTATGCATTCATTGGGTAATTCTTATATGTGCCCTGATTCTTGTATGTGCCCTGACCAGGGGTCAAACCTGCAACCTTGGCATTTGGGGAAGATGCTCTAACCAACTGTGCTACCCGGCCAGAGCTTAGTTAGAGCTATCTGCCTTTGTGGCTGATCTTAGTCCCTAGAACCTTCAGAAAGCAAACTGATACAACATGCTATGAGGACTACACCAGAAGTTACTTTATTAGGAGAGACAATCTGGCATGGTACAATGCACCTAGGTAAACAAAAAACAGGATATTGCATAGGCTTAGTGGTTATATCCCAGAAGCCAGGCAAACGCCAAACCATTTTTTGTTGTTTATTTGCTTATTTTTATTTTGTTTTAGTGAGAGATAGAGAGATAGACAGGCAGGGGCAGACAGGAAGGGAGATGAGAAGCATCAGTTCTTCGTTGTGACTACTTAGTTGTTCATTAATTGCTTTCTCATATGTGCCTTGACCAGGGGGCTCCAGCCAAGCCAGTGACCCCTTGCTCAAGCCAGTGACCTTTGGGCTCAAGCCAGCGACCATGAGGTCATGACTGTGATCCCACACTCAAGCTGGTGACTCCGAGCTCAAGCTGATGAGCCTGCGCTCAAGCTGGATAAAACTGCGCTCAAGCTGGTGACCTTGGGGTTTCGAACCTGAGTCCTCTGCTTCCCAGGCCAATGGTCTATCCACTGTGATACCATCTGGTCAGGCCAAACCTTTCTTTGTAATGTTCAGGGCTTGGACAACCCAGGGCTACTGACTTCACAACCTTTCATGGCACAATCCCCCACTTAACATTGTAGCCCTCAACCTTGTAAAGTACAGCATGAAAAACATAGTCAATAATATTGTAATAACTATGTAAGGTGCCAGGTGGGTATTAGATTTATTGGAGGTATCACTTTGTAAATTATATAAATGTTTAATGACTATGCTGCACACCTGAAACTAATATAAAAAGATAATAAATGTCAACTGTAATTGACAACTTAAAAAAAACAAAACATTGCAACCCTTCTCTGCAATCCTCTATGTCCTCAACCTCCATAGATTACTTCCATCTGTACTACTTTATGTTTTACTTACTCACCTGTGTCTTTGTCTCTCTCTCCTCTAGAAGTGAGTCCCCTGAGGGCAGAGAGGTTGGTCTGTTTTGTTCTTAGAACAGTCTGCACATAATAGGACTCAAAGACTATTTGCTGAATGAATGAACTCCTGGAATTATTGAGGGTATGGGGAGACCCAACATTTAATTTATTTAATTTTAGATTTTACTTATTCATTTTTAGAGAGAGGAGAGAGAGAAGGAGAGAGAAGGGGGTGGAGGAGCAGGACGCATCAACTCCCATATGTGCCTTGACCAGGCAAGCCCGGGATTTTGAACCAGCGACCTTAGCATTCCAGGTCGATGCTTTATCCACTGCGCCACCACAGGCCAGGCACAAATCTTTTATTTTTTAAATGTTTATTTTTTAATTGATTTTGGAGAAAGGAAGGGAGATAGAGAGAGAGACAGAAATGTTTATCTGTTCCTCTATGTGCCCTGACTGGGGATCAAACCGGCAACCTCTGTGTTTCAGGATGATGCTCTAACCAACTGAGCTATCCAGCCAGGGCAATACAAATCTTTTCTTCTTATCTGGACAAATATCAGCTGGCACTTGTTAAAGTTGATTAAGAATAAGCCTTTAGGTTTAGTAGTCCTCCTGTATTCCAGAGCCCTGTATGAATTTATTTATTTATTTATTTATTTACTTTTAGAGTCACTCCCTCCCCTCATTGATTTGAGAGGGAGAAGGAGGGAGACAGAGACAGACAGAGAGAAAGAGAGAATCATCAACTTGTTGCTCCACTTAGTTGTTCCGTTTAGTGGTGGACTCATTGGTTGCTTCTCACACATACACCAACCAAGGATCAAACCTGCGACCTCAGCACGCTGGGATGATGCTCTATCCACTGAGTTGTCTGGCCAAGGCAATTTTATTTATTTTTTAAAAATATTTTTAAATTTATTTCTTTTTAGAGAGAAAGTAAGGGGGTAGAGAGAGGGGGGAGAGAGAAACATCAATTTGTTGCTTCACTCATTCCTGCCATCATTGGTTGATACTTGAATGTGTCCTGAGCAGGGATCGAACCCGCAACCTTGACTCAGGATGATGCTCTAACTAAATGAGCTACCCGGTCAGGGCAAGACCTGTATAAGTTTATTAACTAATGATACCTCAATAAATTCAATATAAAATTAAACAAAAAATAGGCCTTTTGGTCCAGTAGTCCTGCCATCTCCAATAGGTACATGAGGGGCATGTGCCCTGTCAAAACTTAGGACAGAGGCCCTTGCCAACTGACTCAGTAGACAGAGCATCAGCCTGGCCTGTGGACATCCTGGGTTTGGTCTCCAATCAAGACACAGAAGAGAAGCGACCATCTGCTTTGATCCCCCTTCCTCTCCCCCTTCTTTCTCTCTTCCTCTCTTGCAGCCAGAGGCTTGATTGGTTTGAGCGTCAGCCTGGGCACTGAGAATAGCTTGGCTGGTCCCAGAGTCAGCCTCAGGCACTGAAGATAGCTTGGTTGATTAAGCATCAGCCCCAGAAAGGGGATTGTGGGGTGGATCCTGTTTTGGGTGCATGCGCGAGTCTGTCTCTTTCCCCTCTACTCACTTAAAAACAAACAAACAAACAAACAAACAAACAAAAACTTAGGACAGAGACCTAACCCTAGACAGAAATTGGAAGGGCCTCTAGGAGGAGCTCTCACCCTGTATTGTTGAGAGAACCCTTCAGGAACCACTCTATGTTTACAATATAGCTCTATGGTTGTAACAGCCCCTCCCCTTAGCTTTCTTTTCCTCTTTATAAAGTACTTCCTTCTTTTTTGTCTTGGCATAAGCTTCTGTGTGGCTGGCCATGGCTGCACATACTGGGTTGTAGTCCTTTCTTCCTGAATAAATCCTTTTTGGTGACTGAATACCTACTTGACTTTTGTTTATGGTTGACACCCCAAATCGTGATTGCGCCATTGCTTGGGTAGTGGAGGAAACTTTAGGTGTGCCCATCCATCACTGTGGGACTGGGTCATTAACATGATGGATGAAAAAGTGGTGCTGATAAAAGTTGCAAATTCCTGATTGGTTAGAGCATGATGGATAGTCAGAGCCCAGGCTTATCACTTCTTTAGTAAAAGGTTTTTAAGCCAGCCCTGTCCATTGTTCATGTACATCTAGGTTAACACACCTTTGAAATACCAGAAGTAATACCCCTTGAAGGCATAACCACCCTTAAGAGAACACATAATCTTGTTAACTATCCTATAATCCAATCCCTGTCTTGCTCTCTCCACCTTTATGTAATCTTTCTTAGTTTCCTCCTTAATTTCAAATGCATAAAAAAACCTGCGATATTGTTATTCTCCAGAGCATTTGAAATCTTGCTCCTCAGCATATGGCATCAGTTGGGCTCAAATAAACTTTTATAAAAATTCTCTACGGGTTTGTACATTTCTGTTTTTTTCTTTTTATTGATGGATTTTAGAGAGACAGTGAAAGAGAGAGAAAGAGAGAGGGAAGCATTCGCTTGTTGTTTTACTAGTTGTGTGTTTATTAGTCTCTTCCTATATGTGTCCTGACCAGGAATCAAACCCACAACCTTAGTGTTTTGGAACAATGGTCTAACTCAGTGGTCCCCAACCTTTTTTGGGCCATGGACTGGTTTAATGTCAGAAAATATTTTCACGGACCGGCCTTTAGGATGGGACGGATAAATGTATCACGTGACCGAGACAAGCGTCAAGAGTGAGTCTTAGATGGATGTAACAGGGAATCTAGTCATTTTTAAAAAATAAAACATCATTCAGACTTAAATATAAATAAAATAGAAATAATGTAAGTTATTTATTCTTTCTCTGTGGACCGGTACCAAATGGCCCACGGACCGGTACTGGTCTGCAGCCCGGGGGTTGGGGACCACTGTTCTAACTGACTGAGCTAACTGGCCAGTTTGGACATTTCTTATGTCAACACCATGGGGTGGTGCTTCTCAGTCTTTAATATGTATCGAGTCTTCTGAGCAGCTTAAAAAATGCAGATTTTAGTTTAGTTGGTCTGGAGTAGGGGTCCAAAACTCAACTTCTTTAACATTTTAAAAAATATTTATTGATTATAGAGAGAAAGGAAAAGACACACACACACACACACCTGTATAGAAACATTGATTTGTTGTTTCACTTATTTATGCATCATTGTTTGATTCTTGTATGTGCCCTGACCAGAGATGGAATCCACAGCATTGGTTGACTGGGACGATGCTCTAACCAACTGAGCTACCTGACTAGGACAAAACTTAACTTCTTTTTTCTTTTTTTCAATTAAAACAATTTTTTATTGGTTTTTAGAGAAAGGAGACAGGAGAAAGAAAGGTGGTGAGAAAGAGAGGGAAGCATCAACTTATTGTAGTTGCTTCTCATATGTACCTTGACCAGAAAAGCCTGGAGTTTCTAACCGGCTACCTCAGTGTTCCAGGTCAAAACTTTATCTACTACAGATCCACCACAGGTCAGTCAAGACTCTTCTTCTTCTTCTTCTTCTTCTTCTTCTTCTTCTTCTTCTTCTTCTTCTTCTTCTTCTTCTTCTTCTTCTTCTTCTTCTTCTTCTTCTTCTTCTTCTTCTTCTTCCTCTTTCTCTTCCTCTTCCTCTTCTTCTTCTTCTTCTTCTTCTTCTTCTTCTTCTTCTTCTTCTTCTTCCTTCTTCTTCTTCTTCTTCTTCTTCTTCTTCTTCTTCTTCTTCTTCTTCTTCTTCTTCTTCTTCTCCTCTTCCTCCTCCTCCTCCTTCTTCCCTTCTTCTTCTTCTTCTTCTTCTTCTTCTTCTTCTTCTTCTTCTTCTTCTTTCTCCTTCTCCTTTTCCTTCATCCTCTTCCTCTTCCTCTCCCTCCCCCTCTCCCTCCCCCTCCTCCTCCTCTTTCTCCTCCTCCTCCCCTTCTTCTTCTTCTTCTTCTTCTTCTTCTTCTTCTTCTTCTTCTTCTTCTTCTTCTTTCTCCTTCTCCTTCTTCATCCTCTTCCTCTCCCTCCCCCTCCCCCTCCTCCTCCTCCCCCCCTGTTTCTTCTTCTTCTTCTTCTTCTTCTTCTTCTTCTTCTTCTTCTTCTTCTGTTTATTTTATTAATTTGAGACAGAGGAAGGGAGAGAGAGGAAAAGACAGGAACATCAATCTGTCCCTCTATATGACCTGACCAGGGATAAAACTGGCAACCTCTGCGCTTCGGGACAATGCTCTAACCAACCAACCTATCTTGCCAGGGCTCGACTCAACTTCTAATAAGATTCAGGTGGTTACAATTCGGCTGTTCTCAGGACCATGCTATGAGAAGCAAGGGTACAGAGTAGAGTTGTCCAATAGAACTTTCTGTTATGACAACTCTATTTTATTTATTGGCACTATCCAATATAGCTGCCACTAACGTATTTGGTTCTTGAGCACCAAAATGAGTCAGTGCGACTAAGGAATAGACATTTAACATGTTAAACTCAGCTCATCTTAATTTTAAAATGACCACAACTGGCTAGTGGCTACTATGTTGGACCACACAGGTTGAAGACTGTGGCAGTTAGAAGCAATAAACTAGATGAGCAAACAACAACATGGATAGATTATCACTGTGTGGTGGAATGAAGTCACCTACTTGATACAGCAATCTGACTCCTCACCCACGCTCACTTTCCTTCGTACTCTATTTCATTACATCTAAAATGTTGTCAATGTAAGAAACATCCAAACCTGTAGAGAAATTTTTGTTTTTTGTTTTTTAGAGAGACAGGAAGGACAGAGATGAGCATCAACTCGTAGTTGCTTCACTTTAGTTTTTCTTTTTCATTTTCTTTTTTATTGATTGCTTCTCATATATACCTTGACCAGGGGGTTCAAGCTGAACCAGTGACCCCTTGCTCAAACCAGTGACCTTGGGCTCAAGCCAGTGACCTTGGGATTTAAGCCAATGACCTTTGGGCTCAAGCCAGAGACCTTGGGATTATGTTGACAATCCTGAGCTCAAGCTGGTAACCTTGTGGTAAGCCTGTGCTCAAGCTATTGACCTCAAAGTTTTGAACCAGGGACCTTAACATCTCAGGTAAATGCTCTATTCACTGTGCCACCACTGGTCAGGGAAACCTGTAGAGAATTTTTATAAGAGTTTATTTGAGCTGAACTAAAGATACATGCCAGGAAGTATGATCTCAGATGCTTGGGAGAATAAATATTTTGGGGTTTCTTTTACACACTTGAAATTAAGGAGGCAACTAAGGAAGATGATATGGAGGTGAAAGAAAGCAAGATGGAGATTGGATTATGCCCACTTTGAAGGATATCACTTCTGACATCTCAAAGCTGTAGTAATCTAGATGCACAAGAACAATGGCCAGGTCTGGTTTGAAACCTTTTACTAAAGAAGTTACAGGACGGGGGCATGACTACTCACCATGAACTGCCTAGTTAGAAATTCATGACCAGATCACCGAATGAAGTACTTTTCATAGAGCGCCCCCTCCTTATTTTGGTTCATGCCGTGGACCATATTTTCATTATCATTTTGTATACCAATAAGAAAGAAAAAAGGGGAGTCAATGAGATTATGACATAATGCTAAGATGCGATCAGTTAGTTATACTATGCTTCCCACTTTTATTTTTAGTTTTTTGTGAGAGAGAGGGAGAGAGACAGACAGACAGGAAGAGAGAAAGATGAGAAACATTAGTTCTTGGTTGCGGCACCTTAGTTGTTCATTGATTGCTTTCTCATATGTGCCTTGACCAGGGGGCTCCTGCTGAGCCAGTGACCCCTTGCTCAAGCCAGCAACCTGGGGCTCAAGCCAGCGACCTCGGGGCTCAAGTCAGCAACCATGGGGTAATGTCTATGATTCTACGCTCAAGCTGATGACCTTGGGGTTTTGAACCTGGATTCTCGGCATCCCAGGTGGATGCTCGATCCACTGTGCCACCACCTGGTCAGGTACCTCCCACTTTCATTAAAGATGTGAAAGAAATGAGCATCCGAGAAGCAATAAAGTATGGTACTCAACCACCACAGTATGGGTTGGAAGTCAGATGAAAGTAAACATCTTTAAAGTATGTTTACTTAGCTTTATAGAAGAACTACAGCAAGGCTGTATCCTCATGTCACCCTTTCCCCCAGCTATTTTTCTTCCCTTTCCCCCAGAGTTGTTTGGTTGCCACATATGAGAGCCACAGTGTGTCGATATCACCCTGACAGAAGGTGCAGCCTCCATTTCCCAGCAATCATTTGAACTGCTGTGGCCACGCAGGACCCAGACCTGCTACACAGTGTAGAATGTTCCAATTCTACACTGTGCCCCACAACATAGCAAGTGGACACTGGTGAGGCCACACTGCATTCTACTCTGTCTGAACTCCGCAGCACCCAAGCACAAAACTCTGAGAAGACAGACACCAAGACTATCAGCTCGTTCCCAGGCTGACCTGCTCTGTAGTGTGTCAGTAAATGTTTAACAACAGCTCTCTGATCTGTACTGCTTGCCAATTTCTGTGGTGTAAATACTGCCCCTTGGGCTGATATCAATGTACCAATGCAAAGCTACTTGACATGGAATCAGAAAGAGATGCTCAGAAGCCCACCATGTAGTATGGTACACATAAATAACTTCAAAGCATGGATACTGGTAAAAAAAATAGTGTGGAACGGATGAGTTTGAGTGCTTATGGGCTTTGTTTTTAATATGCTTTGTTTAATTGTAAGTTGATGTAATTTAATTTTTAATAATGGCTGTGTGTAGCAACCTGCTTTCAAAATTCCTGAGAATTTGCCAATAGGCCCTTCTGGGCTGGTATGAGTTGGCTCTGGGACATCCTGGGCCTGACGCCCAGCCCAAGTTTATTGTACTGACCTTTTTACTCATCAGGACTCTCTGCTTCACTTTTAAATTAAGTTTATTGTTTCTTATGTGTCACCTCCTGCTAGAATGTAAGCTCTGTGAGAGGAAACATTTAGTTTTATCCAGCTTGTTCACAGCAGAACCTTCTAGAACCATGTCTGGCACACAGTAGGTGCCCAATAAATAGACCAATGCCTGGTCACAGTAAGTGCCTAATAAGTAGACCAATGACTGTCACATAGGTGTCCAATAATAAGCCAA
Organism: Saccopteryx leptura; assembly: GCF_036850995.1. NCBI lineage: Eukaryota > Metazoa > Chordata > Mammalia > Chiroptera > Emballonuridae > Saccopteryx > Saccopteryx leptura. Next base: position 68,994,907 of record NC_089505.1, read on the forward strand.
CGTCTGACACACAATAGGTGTCTAACAGGTAGAACTAGGCCTGGCACACAGTAGGTCCCTATTAAGTAGACCAATGCCTGGTATACAGTAGGTGCCCAATAGATAGATTAATGCCTGGCACACTGTAGGTACCTGAGAAGATGACCAATACCTGTCACACAGTAGGTGTCCAACAAATAAACCAATGCCTAGTGCATAGTAGGTACCCCATAAAATAGTTATTGATCAATGAAAGTAAGAAAGAATATGAAATTTCTAACACGTGGTTTCCTGTAAATTAGAAGCAACACAATGCCACCATGCACTGGTATTTGAGGCCATTTGTGTCAGTGCCTGTGGGGAGGGAGGAGACCGAGGCCAGGGATGACAGGTGGAAATCAGGGTTCTGCAGGACTTGAACTTTGGAGTATGATGAACTCAACTCTCTTCACCTGAGATCTAATTAGGAAAACGAAGACTTCTCGATTTGCATAGGGTTTTCCAGGAAAGCGTACATCTTTGCTTTCCCTGCCCTGGACCTCAGCAGTCCCTGCTCACAGGACCCAGACGGGAGGTAGGGGAGTAGTGGTCCCGCACAGGGTCCCACTGCAAAGCTGGGGAGGGGGCTCTGTCTTCACACCAGTACAGTGGCTGGGAGGATGGACCCACAAGGAACAACACACGCTCCAGTCGGCCCGTGTCACTCAGGGCTCCTAGCTGTGCCCGACAGAGCTTCTGTGTGCATGTATGTTGAATGAATTAAATGAATAGATGAATGGAATTTAGGATTATTGGATTTTTTTATTATCATTTATCTGGATTTTAGAGACATTTAAGAGTTTTGAACACTGTTCTTTGGAATATGTTGCTGGTCTGCTGCCTTCATGCATCAACCCTCTGTGTCTAAGGGTAGGGATGTGCTGGGGGTGGGAGACAGCATCTGAGGGACTGCTCTGGGCGAGGGGAGTTCTGAGCCAGGGGCAGGTCCAGGATGGTGGCCAGGGGTCTGAACTCGAGGGTCTGATGGAGGAGAGGCTGGGGGCCCGGACTCCTGGGTCTGAGGGAGGAGGAGGGGCTGGGGGCCTGGGTCTTGAGTGGAGAGACCAGGTCTGGACAGCGAGTGGGCAGTGATACTCTGTCGCACTGGTAATCATCCCCTTTGCATGGTCTGCTGGATCCAGGTATAGTACTGGCAGAGGTTGGTGTAGACTCCAGGGTAACCAGCCAGGGCACAGCGCTCCATCCCCCAGGACACGAGGCCCTGGAGTTGTCCTCTGCACACCAGGGGCCCCCCAGAATCTCCCTGAAAGGGAGAGACCAGTGAAGACACCCACAGACAGATGGTCAGAGCCATGTACATAGAGATGTGGAGAGGTGGACGTGGGGGACCACAGGGGCTGAGACCTGAGGGTGACTGTGATGCTATCAGCTCCAGAGGTGAGGTTACTTCCTTTCCTCTTCTTTGGTTCCTGCTGTCTCTGGCTCTCACTGAACCCCTCTTCCTCTTTGCTTGGTCTCTAGAAAACTGTGTGTGTCCCTTCTTATCCACCTGTCTCTGGAGTCATCTCCCAGGGATAGATTAAGATGTTTAGAGTCCCTGAGCACAGGTTTCCAGGTGTCCAGGTATAATGATGACAATGAGGCCCTGGCCAGTTGGCTCAGTGGTAGCCCATTGGCCCTGCGTGTGGAAGTCTCAGGTTCAATTCCCAGTCAGGGCACACAGGTGAAGTGACCATCTGCTTCTCCTCCCCTCCCGCTCCCCCTTCTCTTTCTCTCTTCTCCTCCCACAGCCATGGCTCGAATAGTTTAAGCAAGTTGGCCCTGGGCACTGACAATGGCTCCATGACCTGGCCTCAGGTGCTGAAATAGCTCTGTTGCTGAGCAATGGAGCAGCCCCAGATGGGCAGAGCATCACCCTGTAAGGGGCTTGCCAGGTGGATCCCAGTTGGGGTGCATGCAGGAGTTTGTCTCTCTGCCTTTCTGCCTCTCACTTAATTAAAAAAAAAGGAAAAAGGAAAAAAATGGCAATGATAGTAGCAATCAGAGCTATGTGCAACCATTGCTTTTCACTCTTTCTGTGGGCTATCTCATCTCCTCCCACTAAGTGCTCTAAGAGGTGCTACTGCCACTTGACAGGTGAGGAAACTGAGGCACAGAGGGATTCGGTCCATTACAAGGACTTACAGGGTGGAGGCAACCTGGCTATTATACTCTCTAGATCTTGGGGGATCCCCACTGATTTTCACGCTCCTGAGAGCCTTTTTGTACTGAAGTCCCAGCCCCAAGCACCCCCCCCCCCATCTCTCGCCCTGGGCCTCACCTGACAAGAGTCTCTCCCGCCCTGGAGGACTCCTGCACAGACCATGCCAGGAGTGATGGTTTGTGAATAGGCCTCCTGACACTGCTGTCGAGAGGTGATGTTGATGTCCACGCACTGAAGAGTGTTGGGGTACCTGGCTGGGGAGGCACTGACGGGTCATTTCTTGGGTCTATCCTCCAACAGGACCCAAGAATGTGGGAGCCCACCTCCTCCTCCCTCAGACCCCGGAGTCCAGCCCCCAGCCCCTTCTTTCCAGGACGCAGGAGTCCTCACCAATGGGGCTGGACGTGGTGCCCCAGCCCGACACGCGGCAGGTGGTCTCTGGGCTGGCACAGTTCCTGGCCACAGGGATGGGCCTCACCGCCCTCCCCAGCCGAGCGGGCCTCTCCAGCTGCAGCAGCATCAGGTCATTATCGTGGGTCTGGGGGTTGTACTGGGGGTGTGGCACCTGGCGAACCACGCGAAGCACCTGCTGGGTGGCCTCCTGTCTCCTCACGTTGTGCTTTCCCAGGGCTACCCGAAGGATCCTGGCCCATGACCCACAAGAATAGCACTGTTCATGATCTGACCTGGACATTTCTTCCCACACTCCGGCCCCATTCCCTCCAACTGTAGGCTGAGCATTCGCTGGCCACCTGTGCCCTCTCCTGTGGCCTGGGGGTTTTCTCTCGGCCCAATCCCACCCTCCTCCTCCTCCTCTCTTGAGCTGTGCTCTGGCTTCTGGCTTGGGTATAAGAGGATGTTTGGGAGTTCTTGGCCAAGTGTTTGGCTGGTTCTATGCTGGGTTTTTTTTTGTTTGTTTGTTTGTTTGTTTTCTAGAGAGAGACACAAGAAGGGAGATGAGAAGCATCAACTTGTATCACTTTAGTTGTTCATTGATTGCTTCTCACATGTGCCTTGACTGGAGGGCTGTAGCCAAGCCAGTGACCCCTTGCTCAAGCCAGCAACCATACGATCGTGTCCAGGATCTCATGATCAAGCAAGCTGGTGACTCTGTGCTCCAGCTGGTGAGCCTGCGCTTGGGGTTTTGAAGCTGGGACCTCTGCCTCCCGGGTCGATGCTCTATCCACTTTGCCACCACTGGTCAGGTGTATGCTCTGTGTTCTAAGTCAGACTCTGAGCTACGGCTTTGGGCTCTAAATCAGAATTAATATTGGCTAGCTTAGGTTCCAGAACGGCTCCATCCTGGTTCTAGCCTGGCCTTTGGGTTATAGACATTTTGAACTTTGGAATTTAAGGTAGGATTGGGGTCTAGGTTGAGTCTGGATTGTGACATACTTTCTAGATGCTGGTGTAAGCTTTCAGTTTTAAGGTAGGTTGAGGGTTCTGTTTTGAGCTCTGCATTACAGCTTGAATCTGGGTTCCAGATATTGATTTGAGCTTTTAGTTTTGGGGTAAGGTGAAGATGTCAGGTTGAACAATGGATTAAGACCTGAGTTATGCCTGACCTGTGGTGGCGCAGTGGATAAAGCATCAACCTGGAAATGCTGAGGTCGCCGGTTCGAAACCCTGGGCTTGCCTGGTCAAGGCACATATGGGAGTTGATGCTTCCTGCTCCTCCCCCCACTTCTCTCTATCTCTCTCTCCTCTCTCTCTCTCTCTCCCTCTCTCTCTCCTTTCTAAAATGAATAAATAAAATTAAAAAAAAAAAAAAAGACCTGAGTTATGAATTCTGGACACTGATATGAGCTCCAGTTCCTAGGCTGAGTTCTGGGTGCTTCTTAAGTTCTGGCTTATGACCTGGGTTTCAGACAATGATTTTAGCTCTGAGCTTCAGTTGGGCTTAGAGTTCTAAATATTGGTCTCGGGACTTGATTCTAGACTGGGTTCTGTTTCACATTGAATTACAGGTTCGTCTGGGGTCTTGGTTCTAGACTCTGGTCTGAACCCTTGACCTGAAGTTGGGCTCTGTGTTCTGGATGGATCTGGTTTGCATTTTGGGCTTTGTATTCTAGATTCTAGGCTCTAGGTTCTAAAATTCCTTTTAGGGTGTTATATCTGGTTCATAAGTAATAGGTGAGCTCTCATCTGGGGTTTGGGTTCTCAGTTTAGGTCTAAAATGTTATATGGGTTACAGCTCTGCATGAAGCTTCAGATTATGATCTGCATTCTGGAATGTGGACACTGGGTTAAGGTCTGGGTTTTAGGCTACTTAATGAGGAGCTATAGACTAGAATCTGAACTTAAACATCAGACCTAGAAGGGGCACCAGGTTCTGATCCTATTCTACACTCTGAGCTGTATGTTCCAGCTTGAAGTGGGGTTCTGAATTCATGGCTGACATGTAGGTTCTGAACCAGATTCAGTGTTCTGAGAAGCATCCTGGGTTTCTAAATGAAAACCGTGTCCCAAATTCAACCACCTATCTAGAATGGACTCCTAATCTTAGTCTGTATGTGGGGTTTGGCCCCTGTATGGATCTCAAGAGTATGCAGAAGGTTCTAGGTTCTGTGTGGGCCTCCAAGCGGGTGTATGGGTTCTGAACTGTCTACCTGGCTTTCAGAATCTAACCTGAGTCCAAGATTTAATGGCTGGATTCCATATTCTGAGCTATGCCTGTGGTTCTAGGTTCTTATCCAGACCCCAAACCAGACCCAGTTACTGCTTTGGGTTCTGCATAGGGGTCCAGACTGGAATTTACTTGGCATAAGAATAGGAGGGAGAGGGTGGAAAAAATAAGGAAGGGCATCACTCACAGGCGGGAGCAGTGAGCCGCGGTGATGACCCACCGGTCTGACAGCAGAGCCCCTCCACAGAGGAAATTCCGCAGGACACCTGCCAGCAGGGCTGCCTGCCAGGGCTGGGAATGCGGGATGCATGTGTAGCCACCAATTATCTTGCTATCATCGTCCCCTTGGCTCTGTACTGTGGCTGGGAATAGGGAGGGGTGAGGTGGTGAGGGTAGGTGAACAAATATCTTCCGCCCCTACCCCCTGCCCCCCCTGCCCTCGCCCTTTAGGACTCAAACCCTCTTTTCTTTGCTTAACCCTTGAACCACCACATCTGTCTGCCCCACCCACCATTTTGAGACATGTCCATCATGGCCCCCATTACCTCTCCAATGCAAGAGAGAGCTTACGGGCCCCCCGCCTCCCTAATTGGACCCAGGGTCTTCTGTCATCGACTACATTATCCCACAAATACTCTCTGTTGTCACTTTTCACAACATGCCCCATTTCCCCCTATGAATCCTCCTCCAACACATTCAAGAAGCTCCCTGTCTTAGCCCCAACTCCCCAGGCAACATGGCCTGCCAGGATCTGCTGTCTCAGCCCACATCCATGCGTCCCCTCCACGTCCCTGCCACCAGCCCCCGTCTCACTGTCACCCCCACCACTATGTCCGACACCATGCTGTCTTTCTCTGTCTTAGTTCTTCCTAACACAGCGAAGGAGCACCGTGTGGCCGTCCTTTCTTTCACGGCCCATGAAACTCCTGGTATAGCCACACGTCAGCACATAGGCCCTTCTCAGCCTTGATTTCCAAACTACCCCCCACTGCTCCTCACCAGGTTACTCGTGAGCAGTCTGGGTCCCCAGGGCCCCGCCCCTCCTTTCTCAGTGATGCCAGGGGGAACTTCCTGCCCAGGACCCCACAGGTGTCTTACCCACAGCCAGGATCTGAAGTGCGGTCAGCGCGAGGAGCATCTGGGAGCTGGGTTCTGGCAAAGACAGAAAGTGACAGAGAAGGAGGCTGTGAGGGACCCAGAGGCTGGGGGACAGACACAGCGAGAGCCTCTCACACGGAGACAGAGACCCTTAGAGACATGGAGACAGGACGCAGAGCAGAAGTCCGAGGGAGGATCCGGGGTCCTTGGCAGCTGGAGGGAGGATGTTGAACAAGGCTCACGTCTGGCCTCGATGTCTTCCTGGGCAGAGGAAGTGGGGGTGTGCCTCACCTCCCTGTCTTTTATCCCTGGCCCGGGCAGTTGGCCCTGCCCAGCCCCCCCCCATCCCACCCCACCCTTTTCCTAACATTTTAAAAAATTGCTTAGTTCCCATTCCAGGACTCCTGTGGTACCATCTCCTCCCTCCCTTCTCTGGCCAGGGAAGGAGCCACAGTTGTTAACGAGAACCCGCCCTCCCTGTGAAGTTGTTATACTCTGGAGTGGATCCAGGGAGGGGGACCTCGGGGCAGGGTGGACAAGGTGGAGGGGGCCACGAGAAGGAGGAACAGAATCAGCCACGGAGGGAGGGTGGTGGACAGAGGCTGGAAATGTGAGAGAAGTAACATGAAGGTGGAGAGATGGGCAGAGCGTAAGACAAACACAGGCCCAGAGAGAAGTGTGAGAGACCGAACTGAGAGAGATGGGGGGAGGCACAGAGACAGATAGAAAATGACAGGATGAATCAGGGGGCAGAGAGAGAGAGAGAGAGAGAGAGAGAGAGAGAGAGAGACTTCTTGGAAGGGTCAGTGTGGAAAAGCAGAATGAGAAGCAGAAAAAACAGGGTGGAAGGGAAAGACAGAATAGAAATAAACAGAAAAAAAGAGAAAAAGGCAAAGGGAGAGAAAAGAGGAAGAGGTACACCCCCTTCCAAGAGGAGGCGGTACACCCCCTTCCGCAAACGCACACATGCAGAAAAAGAGCAATAATGATGAGAAGAGGTGCAGGGGCCATTGAGGGAGAGGCGGAAGACGGAGGGTGAGGCAGATGAAAGTGGGGAGATGAGGGAGTGATGGATGGCAGACAGGAGACAGGACAGGGACAGAGGAGAGGAGGAGGCAGCGAGGGAAGGTGCCTGCCGCAGAGAGAGGCAGGGGGCGGGGTGAGGAGCCAGCAGGATCCAGGGGTGCAGGGGCACCTGGTACTGGGCAGTCCTGTCTCCCATGCTTTCCTTCTTTTTAAATTTTTTTAAAATTGATTTTTAGAGAAAAAGGAACGGAGAAAGCAACAGAGAGAGAGAGAGAGGGAGAGACATTGATTTGTTCCACATATTCCTGACGGCACAGGTTGACTGTCGTATGGGCCCTGACCCGGGGATTGAACACGCAACCTGGGCATGTCAGGCGGCGCTCCAACCTAGGGCCTCATGTTTTCTCACTCTGTGGTCCTCCCAGTTCTGAAAGGTGGGGACAGGGCGGGGAGCAGGGGCCCTGGCAGGGAGGGGGAGGCCCGGTGCAGCGCTGGGGAGTAGGGTTCCGAGACAGAGCGAGAGATGGAGGCCCAGGGAGAGGAGGACCGGGGCCCATAAAGAACAGGGGAGGCAGAGCCGTGAGAGGAGGAAGGGTTCCAGGAAGCCCGAGGCGGGGCCCTGAGTGTGGGGATCCATCCTTAACTTGGGGCGGGGCCCGGCCCCGTGTGCTCAGCCCCTCCCCCAGCCTCTTAAACTCCCTAATGACTGCAATTTGTCTCCAGGCCTGAGCAGCCCCTCCCCGGACCACCACGCGGTGACTCAGGAGGCCCGCGACCTCTCTGTCCTCTCCCTCCCTCACCGGCCCCGAACCACTCTCCTCCTCTCTCTGGCTGCGCTGCACCTGGACGCCGGCGCCCTGCCTCCGAGTGCGCATGCGCACCTGGCCCCTGCGCGTGCAGTGCTGCCTGCCTCCAGGGAACCCACGCGCGGAGGGGCCTCGCTGCTTCGTGCTGAAGGCCTTGGCTCAGGCCCTGGTGACTCAGAAGGGCCGAATTCTGTGCTAAAACACCCGAACACCCTAAGTAAAGAGAGAATTGTGGGGAAGCGGAGAGGTGGGCAGCTCGAGGGGCCTGCGCTGTGAGCGATCAGTTGTGTATCTCACACAGATCTATGCGTGGGAGAAAGTTACACAGAAACACGTGAGCGGCCCTGGCACCGTAGCTCCGTTGGTTAGAGCATCATCCCCATACGCCAAGGTTGAGGGTTCCATCTCAGGTCAGGGCACACACAAGAATCAGTCAACCAATGAGCCTGATCTGTGGTGGCACAGAGGATGGAGTGTAGACCTGGAATGCTGAGGTGTTGGTTCAAAGTCCCGGGCTTGCCGGGTCAAGGCACATACAAGACGCAACTGCGAGTTGATGCTTCCCATTCCTCCCCCCTTTCTCTCTTTTTCTCTCCTCTCTCTAAAACTCAATTTTTTTTTTAATTTTTATTTATTGATTTTAGTGAGAGAGGAAGGGAGAGGAGAGAGAGACAGTAACATTGATCCCTTCCTGTATGTGCCCTGACCAGGGATCGAACCAGCAACCTCCATGCCTTGGGATGACTCTCTAACCAACTGAGCTATATGGCCAGGGCTAAAACTCAATTTAAAAAATCTTTTAAAAAATTTGCCTCAAGCTTGACCTGTGGTGGCACAGTGGATAAAGCAACAACCTGAAATGCTGAGGTCGCAGGTTCAAAACCCTGGGCTTACCTGGTCAAGGCAAGTGTAGGAGCTAACACTTCCTGCTCCTCTCCTCCCCCCCCTTCTCTCTTTCTCTCTCTCTCCTAAAGTAAATATATTATTTTAAAAAAATAATGGTGACTGTAAACTGTAATTAAAAAAAATAAATTTTAAACAATTTGCCTAAACAAAATTAACCAATGAATGCATAAGTGGAACAACAAATTGATGTTTCTCTCTCTTCTTTCTCTGCCTCTAAAATGAATAAATGAATACATAAAATTTAAAAAGATGAAAACACACGTGCACACACGTGCACACGCGCACAGGCAGACATGCATGTGAGCAAAGGGTGCAGAGTAAGATCTGGGGTCTAGCCGACAGCACGGTACCTTCGTGGATTGCCTGTGTCTGAGGTTGACAGTTAACTAGACGTCGCCATGGGGGGAGCTGGGTGACAGGCACATGAGACTGTCTGTATTGTTTGTGCAACTCCCTGTGAATCTACAACTATTTCAGAATAAAGAATTGGCAACATCCTAGAATCTCCTGGTAAACGTAAGTCCCATCACCTGCAGTTTGAACAGAAAGCCTCCATATGATGGACTCACAGAGCCCCTCCGCTGAGCTTGTTTCTGAGGTCTCCCTCATCCTGAAGAGAGCACCCAGCTTAAGCAGAAGGCCTTGGGGAGCCCGCGGGAGCCGGAGAGGCTGGGGGTGCAACTGCTATCAGGCTCATAATTGCCTGATCGCTGCCCATCCGGCCCTCAACCCCCCTCAGGGCCACTCTCAGGCTACTGGTTCCCTTCCCACCAGACAAAACTCTGTCCCCACTCCACCTACCAACTTAGCAGCGTTGTCTGCTATGACATGGGTGCTCAATCAATATTTGATGAATGAATGAATGAATGAATGAATGACTATATGGCCACAGTCCTTTCTTCAAAGAGTGCCCAGGCTAGTGGGAAAGGCCAACAGGATCGCAGATGGGGGACATTCAGGGGCCGGTGGAGCCCCAGGAGTGGGAAATCCCCAGAGGGTGTGCTATCTAAGCAGGGGCCTGCGATGATCCCGGGGCATGTGCGGTAGGGGTGGGAGGGAGGCGAGTGACTCTGAGCAGAGACCTGCAGGCAGGAGGGTGGTGAGGGAGCTCAGAGTGCTTGAGGGTGAAGGCCAGGAGAAGCAGAGACATGAGGGCGTTCTTTTATTTTTATGTATTGATTTTAGAGACAGAAGAAGGGAGAGAGAGGGAGAGAGGGAGAGAGAGAGAGAGAGAGAGATTGTCCCACTTATCTATGCATTCGTTAGTTAATTCCTGTAATGTGCCCTGACTGGGGATCGATTCCACAACCTTGGCGTATCAGGATGACACTCCAACCAACCTAAGCTAACTAGCCAGGACTTTGAGGTAATTCTTTAAGTAGGAAGTGGCATGGGGGTCAAAAGCAGCTGTGCTGCTCCAAGTTTTAAAAGAAACTAATGTGCTTTTTTATTGTAAAATATTCATAACACAAATGTACTGTTTTAACCATTTTTAAGTGTGCGGTTCAGTGGCATTAAGTGCACTCATACCGTTGTGCAATCATTATCCATCTCCTGACTTTTTCGACTACCCCAACAGAGACTCTGCACTCGTTAGACACTAACTCCTCCCTGGCCAGATGGCACAGTTGGTTAGAACGTCGTCCAACATGCTAAATTTGCTGATTTAATCCCCAGTTGGGGCACATAAAAGAACCAGCCAATGAATGCATAAATAAGGGAACAACAAATTAATGTTACTCTTGTTCTCTCCCTTCCTCTCTCTAAAATCTACAAGTAACACTTTAAAAAATTAATGTGTCTCTAAAGCTTAAAAAAAAAGAAATAGGCCCTGGCCGATTGGCTCAGCGGTAGAGCATCGGCCGGGCGTGTGGAAGTCACGGGTTCGAGTCCCGGTCAGGGCACATAGGAGAAGCGCCCATCTGCCTCTCCACCCTTCCCTCTCTCCTTCCTCTCTCTCTCTTCCTCTCCCACAGCCTAAGGCTCCATTGGAGCAAAGTTGGCCCCAGCGCTGAGGATGGCTCCATGGCCTTCACCTCAGGTGCTAGAATGGTTCTGCCTGCAAGGGAGCAATGCCCCAGATGGGCCCAGCACCGCCCCCTGGTGGGCATGCCGGGTGGATCCTGTTCTGGTGCATACGGAAGTCTGACTGCCTCCCCGCTTCTAAGTTAGGAAAAATAAAAAATAAAAAAAATAAAAATAAAATAAAGAAATAATAATACCCCCTTCCTGGTAACCACTGTTCTGTTTTCTGTCTCTACAAGTTTCACTCCTCTAGGCACCTCATAAAGTGGAATCCTGTGTTTGTCCCTGTGTGTCTGGCTTCCCTTTGCATCATGTCTTCCAGGTGCGTCCACGCCGTTGTCTGTATCAGAATTCCCTTCCGTTTTAAGGCTGAATCATGTTCCATTGCATGGATGTGCCACGTTTTCTTTATCCAGGTAAGTGTGTAGGTTTATTTCTTTCCTTCTTCCTTCTCTCTCTCCCTTTCTCCCCCACTTGCATGCCTCTTTTCCTCCATTCAACAAATGTTTATTGAGCACCTACTATGTGCCGGTCATGGTTATAGGCATTGGGGATATAGCAATGAACCGGAGAGACAGAAATCCCTGCCTGTTGATGCTTACATTCTGGAAAGGGGGGTTGTGGGGGAGGGAGCAAACCAAGAGAGAGAAAGCTAAAGTAATACAACATATAATACACTGCTCACAAGCATTAGGGGATATTTTATTGTTGCATATTCATTTTGAAATAGCCCCTAATTTTTGTGAGCAGTATATTGCAAGTTAGAAGTGCTATGAAAAGTAACAAGAAAACAAGGAGGAGGATGGCATCAGGGAAGTCCTGATCAAGGCAGCCTTTGAACAGCGAGCGACCTAACAGTAGTTGTGGAGTGAGCCACACGGATCTCTGGCAGAAGACTGTCCCAGACAGAGGGAGTAGCAGGGGCAACGGTCTTGAAGGGGAGGAGGTCTGGTGTGTCTGGGGACCAATGGGGAGGCCAGTGTCACTGGGGCAGAAGAAGATAAGGGCGCTGAGGTTATGGGAAGCCCAGACTCCATGAGACAGGCTTTACCTTGTTCTCATTTTACAGACAGAGAAACTGAGGAGGAGAGAAGGGAAGTGGCTTGCCCAGGGTCACCCAGCTGGTAGGTGGAGGAGGAAGCGTCAAACTCCAGGACTATCTGAACCTTCGCTCCACTATCCAAATCTTCCATTGTCTTTAGAGATGACTGGAGGAGTCAGGGAGATCTGAGCACCGACGTTTGAGTCCAACACTGTTTTCATGCCACTTTTGGTAAGTTAACTCCCTGAACCCTTCCCATGGTCCCATGAGAAAGGGACTCATTATCCTTGACACACTGAGGAGGAAGTGAAGTCACCCGCCCGAAATTACACAATGCCAAGTGGTGGCACCACAATTCGAACCCCTGAGGAGAGCTAACAACCCCAGGGAGTAAGCTACCCAAGAACAAAGGAGCAGATGGTGCAACCTCTGAGTGGTGGGATTAGCCCCAAACATTAGCCCCACAGATGCCGCTTCCATTGTTCCAGAAAGGAAGGAGGAAAGGGTGGGTGAGGGTGCAGGTGTGATGTGGGGCAGGTGGCAGGAAGTGGAGGGAGAGCCCGTCAGGTGGCTTCTGTTTCCTCAGGATACAGGGAGACCAGAGCCATCTCATCTCATTAGACACCTGGGCAGGTGGGGTTGGTGGGTGACATCTGCGGAGAATGTGCCCAGGTGAAGGTGGCCATTGGGGATTTATGGGAGCAGTTGGGTGATTTGGTTTTGTTTCTACTCCAGCAAAAGAACAGGCAGTCTTATGCCTCAGTGATGGTGGGACAGATACTGAGACAGAGAAGCAGAGGATGGGAGTGAGGGTCACTGAAGGAGTGGACTGTGAACTGAAGGAAGTAGAGACAGAGGGGCTTGTGGGGAGGCTGCCTGAGAGGGTCAGGGTGTCTTTGAGGTGGAAAAACAGGTATGACAAGAGCCACCCACAGCCCTGGGAGCAAGGGAGGTTGTGGTCAGGGAGTGGGATGTGGGATTTAGTGGTTTCAGAGGTGGAGTCCTTCCCTATGGAGATAGGGGCCGGGGCGTGGCCATGAGAATGGGTGATGGTGGGAGGTGGTCTCCAGCCAATGGGAAGTTGGAGGACTGCCAAGCTGGGGGAGGGGGTCCTCCCTCCCTGTGTCAGCACCTGACTCCTGGGTCAGCGCATGCCTGAATCTATTCCTACTGACAGTAAAAATAAAAATGTAGAGCCCAGGCAGGTTGCCAAGAGCTTTACATATATTATCACATTTAATCCTCACAACAACTTTATGAGGTTAGAGACTCTCATTAGTGCGTTACAGGTGCGGAAACTGGGGCTCAGACAGAAGTCACCTGTGTGAGTGGCGTAGTCTGGTTTGGAACCAGCATCGTCTGGCTGTGAAGCACCATGTCAGTCTGCCTCTAACACTGTCTTCCATGGCATGGATCCATGAAACCTATGGGATCCCCAACCCAGGGAAAGCCCGGCGTGGGAGTGTGTGCAGTGGGTGTTTCAGATGAGCACACAGACCCTCATCTGTCTTCTTTCTGCTGGCAACTCTTGGTGGACAATTTTCCTACTACCTCCCATGTGCGTGTATCACTGAGTTCCCCCATCAACCCAGCGAGATGAGGAAACCGAGAAAAATGCGGTCAGTTGCCCAACGTCGCCCGGTGAGCAGGTGGTGGAGCTGGGATTCGAACCCCAGCCCGTCTGTCTTGATGCCTCTCCGCTGCTGATCTCATGTGTCTCTGATTACCCAAACTCCCTCTGGATAATCTCTCAGGTGTCTCTGAGTCAGCACCTGTGTCTGCTACGTGCCAGGCAGCCACTGTCTGCACACCTGGGCACCCTCAATGCCAAGTCAACAGCCAACAAACATCTCTGTCCCACTTATTTTTGTATAGGCTCCATGGGATGCCCCACCTTCCCCTGAGTCTTCTCCTGGTTAGTGAATGGCCACAGCCTCTTCCCAGTTGCTCTGTTCAAAAGATGGGAGCGATCCTTGATCCCTCCTTCGCACCCACCTCCCACTTTGACAATTCTTGTCATCCTAACTTCAAAATAGATGGCAAACCACCTGCTTACCTCCTGTCACTCACTGTCATGTGAGCCACCCTTGTCTCTCACCTGAACAGGTGCAATAGCATCCAAATCGGTCTAGCTGCTTCCACATTCGACCCCTGTTCCCACCTCCTCCCCAACCCACACCCCACATCAAGTCCATTCTCCATTCAGCCACCAATGTGTCCTTAAAACAAACAAACAAATGACAGTGTCCTGTCAAAACCTGCCTAAAACCCATCTGTGACTTCCCACTGCAGTTGTAATAAAGCCTAAATGCCTCCAGGGCCCTCAGTGTCTGGATCATGCCCATCTCCCCAACCTCAACCTCATCGCTCTGTCATGCACACTGTGCCTGAGGTTCTCTGGACTTCTTTGATTTTCTTGAGGAAGGTTTAGTGCCTTCCACTTCAGTACCTGTGTCTTTGCTGTTCCCCTGCCTGGGGCATGCTTCCCACCACTCAGCATGTTCCATGATCATCCTTCAAACCTCAGCTGAAAGATCACCTCTTGATCACCTCCTCAGAGTAGACCTTCCCTTCCAGTTTTTCTCTTAGCCTCTTTGATGGTTTCCTCTCTGTCTCATTTAAATCTATACTTGCTTTATGTGTTTGCTTTCTTGTTTGTTGTTGCTTTTGTTTTTCCTCTATGGCACTTATCACCATTAGAGGTCCTTTATGTTTTTTAAAAAATTTTTAAATAACATATTTATTGATTGGGTTAAGGACCACAATGAGGGGAAGCAAAGGCACCGTAGAAATTCAAAAGAAGGTCCTGACCCTTTCAAAGCCATCTTTTCAGCCTCCCTTTCCCTCATTCATTTAGTGGATCTTTTCTTGTTTGTTTGTTTGTTTATTTTATTTTTTTTATTTAAGCAAGAGGAAGAGAGATAGAGAGACAGACTCTTGCATTCACCCTAACTGGGACCCACCTAGCAACCCCTGTCTGGGGCGAATGCTCTGTCCATCTGGGACTCATGCTCACAACTGAGCTATTCTTAGCACCTGAGATGGAGGCTCCACATAGCCATCCTCAGTGCCTGAGGCCAATGCACTGGAAATGATTGAGCCATGGCTGCAGGATGGGAAGGGGGGGGAGTGGAGAGGAGGAGAAGCAGATGGTCTCTTCTCCAGTGTGCCCGGACCAGAAATCAAACCAGGGACATCCACATGCCAGGTTGACACTCTACTACTGAGTCAACCAGCCAGGACCTATTTAGTGGATCTTAATGAACAGCTACTATGTTCCCCACATTCTGATAGATACTGGGGAGACCAGGAACATGATGGAACACAATGAACAAGGCTCCTGAAGTCATGGAGCTAACATTTTAGAAATCAAATGACAGTAAGCAGGCAAAATAAACAAATATAGTAAATATAGGTTGTCACTAGATCAAGAGCTCTATGCTGAGGACTGTTTGAGAGTGGGCAGCACGTATCTTCTCTAGATTGGTGCAGGGGGCTCTGAGGAGGTGGCACTGTTTTTTTAAAGATTTTATTATTCATTTTAGAAAGAGGGGAAAGAGAGAGATACAGAGAGAGAGAGAGAGAAATAGAGAGAGGAGCAGGAAGCATCAATTCGATGTTTCCTATATGCACATGTCTTGACCAAGCAAGCCTGGGATTTTGAACCAACATTCAAGGTTGACATTCTATCCACTGCACCAGCACAGGTCAGGCAGGAGGTGGGACTCGAGCTAAAATGAAGGAAGAGAAGCAAGCTCTCCAGAGCTGAGGAAGTTCTAGAAGCTCCAATCCCAGGAAGATAGCCATACTTTTCTCTTCATTCAACACCCTCATTCCCCCAACTCTTTTCTCCTTTCCTGTGATGCAGAAAGCCTTCTGTGTCACCAGTGGGCATGTTTCTATGCCTTCACCTGGTGAAAGGTTCTCGCTCCCCACACTGCTTGCGTCCAGGTGTGCTCTCAGGTCTGAACACCGACCTCGGCACTCGCAGAGCATGGCCTCCTCCTCCTCTAACCCCAGAAACACACATCTGACATGTCTATCCTCTTACCTGGCTCCCTGTGGATTTCTCTTACAACCACCCCTTACAAATGCATCATGCTTTCCAGATTATAAAATACTTTTATATTTTTTCAGTTTTTTTTTTTTTTTTTTTCAGAAAGTGCAAGACAGAGACAGACAGGAAGGGAGAGAGATGAGAAACATCAACTCGTAGTTGTGGCACTTCAGTTGTTCATTAATTGTTTTTTCATATGTCTTGACTGGGGGGCTCCAGCTGAGCCAGGACCCCTTGGTCAAGCCAGTGACTTTTGGGCTCAA
This sequence comes from Saccopteryx leptura, assembly GCF_036850995.1. Lineage (NCBI taxonomy): Eukaryota > Metazoa > Chordata > Mammalia > Chiroptera > Emballonuridae > Saccopteryx > Saccopteryx leptura. Next base: position 69,010,938 of record NC_089505.1, read on the forward strand.
ATTAGTGAACATGGAGTCATGTCTACAACCCAACACTAAAGCCTGCGACCCTGCACTCTCAAGCTGGTGACCCCGTGCTCAAACTGGTGGTCCTGGGCTCAAGCTGGCAACCTGGGGTTTCGAACCTGATCCTCAGCATCCCAGGTCGATGCTCTATCCACTGCGCCACCACCAGGTCAGGCACTTATATTTTTATGGACTTCATTTAATTTACTCCTCCTGACCCCCTTGCAGAGTAATACTGACACCCTCAGTTTAGAGACAAGAGACTGAGTCTCATTGAAGAAGCTCACATTGTAAAAAAACCCACAGGCTCAGGAATTGGATCAAGCTGGGTTCAAGACCTGGCTTCACTATGTAGGAGCTGTGTGGTTGGATGACCTAGGCTGACTCTCTGAGCCTCTCTTCTCTTCTTGACCAAATGAGAATAAGAAGCCCAGCTCTGCCAGCTTATATGCTGTAAAAAATTATTTATTGATTTTAGAGAGAGAGGAAGGAAGGAAGGAAGCAGGAGAGAAAAAGAGAAGCATCAATTTGTTGTTCCACTTATTTATGCAGTCATTGGTTGTTTCTTGTACGTGCCCTGACTGGGGATAGAACCCACAACCTTTACTTAATAGGGATGACACTCTAATCAACAGAGCTACTCGGCCAGGTCTGGCCCTCATGTTTTAGGTACTTTATGTGTAATCCGTCTCCTCCAATGTGTGTGTCAACTCTGACAAGGGCAGGGAGTGCGGCTGGCTTTATGTGCTTCTGTGCCCTGGCACATAGTAGTGCTCAGCCCATGTTCATGAAATGAAGAAACGTCTCTGTCACTAGAACTGAAACTCCAGGATGGCAGGGACTGTGTCTTCCACGTTCACTGCTCAGTTCCGAATCCCAGCCCTGTCGGGTCCCGTGTGCATGTGCGGCAGGGTCTCCAGGAACACAGGTGAATGCGTGAGGTTGCTTGGAACCTCCTCTCCAGAATCCCTGCACCCCTGCCTGGCCTTGTCAGCCCTGACAGTACCTTCCAACTACCCAGCCCTTGGAGAGCCCCGCAGGGGAAGGGCAAACCCATCTTTGTGAGCCTGGGCCCCAAATACTTGTAGGGAGAAAGGTTACACAGGATATGAGGATTTCTGTCACATCGGCCCTCTCCCTTCAAGGACTGCTGGAGTTTTTTTTCCTTTTTTCAGAAAGTCACAGAGGTAGAAGACGTGGGCTCGGAAACAAGTAACAGAGGCAAAAGAAGGGGCCTTTGTAGTTTAGGAGAGAGAAGGGGAAAGCTGACATACCTGTGTAGGGTGCGGAGGGGGACGGGAATGGCGCAGGCATGCTCTCTAGGGGGAGCGTGAGGATTGCTTCAGTCTCTGCAGGAGCCGGTTCACCAAGGCCGCAGGCCTCAGCGAACACTCCATGCAGACGGGGAAGGGGGGGGGGGCGCTGGGGTGAGGGGACCCTCCTGCCGCGGCACCGCCCTGCCCGCCAGCCCTCGGTGTTGACTGTGGCTTTCTCCCTCCACGAGACTCTCTCGTGTTGACTGTGGCCGTCAGCCTAGGGGGCAAACACCTGCCTCTCCACTCAGTCTGTTTTGTAGAGACTTCTCTGACATGTGGGTTCATGTGGGAACTCTCCAGCTTACATACAAAACACACCCTGAGGTTTAGTGGCATATTCAAATGCTGGGGTTTTTTTCTTTGTTTGTTTTTTGTTTGGTTGGTTTTTTTGTGTGCGTGTGGCAGAGACAGAGAGAGGGACAGATAGGGACAGACAGACAGGAAGGGAGAGAGATGAGAAACATCAACTCTTTGTTGAGGCTCCTTTGTTGATCATTGATTGATTTCTCATATGTGCCTTGACCAGGGGGCTACAGCAGACTGAGTGGCCCCTTGCCAACCTTGGGCTCAAGCTGGTGAGCTTTGCTCAGACCAGATGAGCCCGTGCTCAAGCTGGCGACCTCAGGGTCTCGAACCTGAGTCCTCCCCGTCCCAGTCCGTTGCTCTGTCCACTGCGCCACCGCCTGGTCAGGAATGCAGAATGCTTCTTAAACAGCCCTCATGTCTGTCTCCAATCATTCCCACCCCCTTACCTCGTGCCATAGTTTTGGCTTTTGCTGGCCTCCTGACCTCCTGGACACAGCCTCGGAAGGGTTTTTCTGATACCCAGGGTCAGCCGCATCTGCTGCAAACCCTTTCTGTGGCCCCATGAACCCAGCTGAGCTCCAGCTGGGGGGTAGCTTTCTGGTCCCTCTCCGGGGCCTGGCCACCTTTACCAGCTCGTCCCCAGCCGGCTTGCACCAGGTGCAGCCATTCTGCACCTGTTCTCCGTGCTCCTGATGCCTCTGGGCTGGCCACTCTCTCTTCCTCCACCCCACCCCCCTTTCCTGTGCTCATTGTTACTCATCTTCTGGGTCCTGGGTTAAGTCCTACCTCCTTTGGAAAACATTCCATGACACTCTGCACTGAGCTGGGTGCTCCCCCTCTGAGTCCTTGTTTTCTTACTACCCCCCATCATCACATGTATCTCTCTGAGTCTTTTTTTTTTTTATTGATGAGAGAGAGAAAGATTTGTTGTTCCACTTATTTATGCATTCATTGGTTGATTCTTTTTTTTCCCTTTGTGTGTGTCTGTGTGTGAGAGAAACAGAGAGAGACAGAGAGAGACAGAGAGAGGGACAGAGAGGGACAGACAGACAGGAAGAGAGAGAGATGAGAAGCATCAATTCTTCATTGCAGCTCCTTAGTTGTTCATTGATTGATTTCTCATATGTGCCTTGACGGGGGGGGGGGGGGGGGGGGGAGGGGCTACAGCAGACCGAGTAACCCCTTGCTTAAGCCAGAGACCATGTGCTCAAGCTGGTGAGCCTTGCTCAAACCAGATGAGCTCGCACTCAAGCTGGAGACCTCGGGGTTTCGAACCTGGGTCTTCTGTGTCCCATTCTGACGCTCTATCCAGTGCGCCACCACCTGGTCAGGCCATTGGTGTGCTCCGACCAGGCACAAACAAACTTGGAGTCTTGGGACGACACTCTAACCAACTGAGCTACGAGACCAGGGCATTCCTGTGGGTCTTGACTTGACAGTGTTTGTTCAGCTTCCTCCACCAGACGGGGAGCCTATCGCGGGCAGGAACTGGGGCTGGCTCAGCTATTTGCCCACTGCCCTGCACAGGGCTTGGCTCCTGGGAGGCACCTGCAAATGTTTGCAGCATGAATAAGGGGATGACCACTCCTCTGTTCACAGGTCTCCATGGCTCCCATCTTAGAACCTCTGCAACCCAGTCTGTCTCTCCTCCACTCCCTCCTGCGTCATTCCTTGCCTCAGAATTTGCACTTGCTGTTCCTCTGCTAGCAACACCCTTCCCGCAAATCTGCAGAGCTTGTGGCCTCCACTTGGGTAGGTGTTTTCCCAAATGTCACCTTCTCCTGGAGGCCTTCCTTATCCACCCTCCTCTCTTATGTGGTCTGAGCCAACCTGTAACCACTGGTGTGGCTGGCCTGATCCTTGAGGTTCTTATGATTGCAAGATACCCTTGGCAAGAGCCACCAGAAAACTTTGGGGAAAAACGTTCATTACTTACAAATCCCTGGAGATTACTTTGCATACCTGAGGCCACAGAGCAAAGTCACAGGGTGGTGGGGGGGGGGACACAAGTAGTCCAAATAGTCAATTATCAAAATTTACCAAGATCTCTAGCCCACCCCCCCTAGTTGTGTGGCTGGCCATGAGTGTATTCCAGATAATTAACTTTGAAGTGGAGGAAGTCAGGCACTTACAGTCCAAAGAAAAAGAGAAAACCCAAGTGTCAAGACTTACACTGCACCTACGTAAACGTGTGGCATGCTTCTAGCCCCCGGTTTATCACGGTCTGACAGCCTATATATTCTACTTACTTTTCTCCTTTCTTTTTGGGCCTGTCCCACCAGGGCAGGTGTTTGCTTTGTTAACTGCCGTCACAGATTAAATGCTCAATATATATTTGCGGGATGAATGAATGAATGAACACATGGCTTTTGAGGTCAAGGAAGGTTTCCGGTGTTCTTTTGGGGACCTTAGGTTTCTGCCAGACTGTGTCTCTCGTCTGCCCATGAAGGCAGGTTCAGGCCATGGGGAGAGATTGAATCTCCCCAAACAGGCAGTGGGAGGAGACCTTGCTTTGCCAGAGATGGTCACCCCCTGCACAGGCATAGCCATAGTGTCCCCTTGTGGCCAGAGCAGAGAAATGCATCTTCCCCAGCTCCGGAGGTCCTCATGTCTTACCACATGTGGCTGGAATGGTTGAGCCTGAAAGTGTCACGTATACATTGGATTTCAAAAATTTAGCAAAAGAAGAAGAAGAAGAAAAAAAGAACAGAAAGGTTTCTTTCTTATCGGATACATGTTAAAATCATATTTTGGCTATAAGTGTCAAATAAAATGTTATTTAAATGTCACTTCACCCCTTCCCCTTTAAAAATGAACTTTAGAACGCCATATCTGAGTCATTATATTTCTATTGAATAACACTGCTCCAAACCACAACAGAAATCTAACCAACCAACCACCTCTTGGTGGGAGGGAGAAACTCAGTTCAACAAGGACCCAGGTCCCCTGGCTTCCAGCAGGCAACAGCGCAAAAGAGTCAAATGTCCCACCTCCTTCACTGATTTTTTGTTGTGCGACTTGCCAGTCACTTCCTCTTTCTGAGCCGTGAGTTTATCCTTTGGAAAATGGGACCGGAACCCAGCCCACCAGATCTCTGAGCTAACGTGAATAATGCTCCACACGGCCTGGAACACACGATTCAGCCCGTTGTGGTACTATGTATGGTGTCAGGAGGGTACTAGACTTATGGGGGAGAGGCTGCTTTGTAAGTTGTATAAATGTCTAATCACTATGCCGTTCATCTGAAACTAATATAAATTGAATGTCAACTGTAATTGAAAATATAAAAAAATATTTTTGAAGTCATCTTAATTGACCTTGGTTGTCTTGCACCCCCTACAGTCCATTATCTTCACCGCAGCTGGAATGATTTCTTTTTTTTTTTTCTTTTCTTTTCTTCTTTTTTTCTTTTTTTTCTCTTTTTTTCTTTTCTTTCTTTCTTTCTTTCTTTTTCTTTTTTCTTTTCTTTTCTTTTCTTTCTGGAATGATTTCTGAGACATGAAATCTTCACCCCCTCAGATGCTGGCGAGGTATCTCAGTTTAGAAGAGCGTTGTCCTGGTACACCAAGCTTACAGGTTCCATCCCCTATCAGGGCACAGTACAAAAATCAACCAATGAATGCGTAAGTTACGGGGAACCACGAACCGATGTTTCTCTCCTTTCCTCTCCTCTAAATTCAATGAAAAACATCTTGACCTCTTTTGGTGGAAAGCCCACCAACGGTTTACCATCATTCTTAGAATAACTTCAAGAATTTCTTGCCTCTACAGACGCTGAATGACCGGCCCCGGCTACCAGCTCACCTTATCTCTTGTATTCTTGCAGTCCACTCTGCCCCCCACACACTTCCTTGCTGTTCTCTGGATTAGTGAGCTTATTCCTACCTCTGGCAGTTCCCTCCCCTTGGAAAGCTCTTGTCTAAGATGACTTTATGGTCTGTCCCTTTGCTTTATTCTGGTCTCTGAGCTGAGGCTGGACAGATGAGAAATAGGTGGGCACTTTGGATGTCCAGACCGAGGCAGGTGAGGGGAAACACACCTATACCTGTGCCTTCGTGGGGAGGACCGGAGCACCAAGGATGCAATGATGGCTGGGGAAGGGACGGTCAGATTATCCATGTGGTGCCCTCTTGTGCCAATTATGACATCTTTGCATATTCCAATATCTTAAAGCTCTTATCAAATATTTCCACTGATTCATTTTATTTTAAATTATATATATTACCATTTATTTATTTTTTGCTGTACTGTCCCATGAAGTTTAAAAATAGGTACACTTGTGTAATCACCAGCACTGAGATTAGAATACAGAGTAATTCCGTCATCCCAAATGTCCCCTTCTGCTGTTTCCTGTTAGTTACACTTTCCAGCCTACCTTAAGCACCACGTTTCTATCATCATTTGCTCATGAAGAACATTTGGTTCGTTTTCAGTTTTTGACAGTTTTGACTAATGCTGCCACAAACATTCACATCCAAGTCTTTGTGCAGAGATATGTTTTCATTTCCCTTGGACGGATTCTTATGAGCGGGATCACTGGGCTGAGTGGTAAGTTCCTACTTCTCTTTATACAAAACAGTCGAATTGTAGTTTGTGGTTTTCCTGGAATGGATCCATGTGTTTAAGTTTTTAAATATATGTGCATAGAGTTGCTCATAGGAGCCCCTGTTTTCCACTTAATATGTGTGGGGTAGGCAGTGACATCCCTTCTTGTAAACCTTGTTAGAAGCTTATCAACTTCATTGATATTTTGAAAGTACCAGTATTCATATGCACTGTTTGTAAGTTAATTTTCAGTTTTAAATTTTAGTGATTTTTGCTTTCCTTTATTATTCCTTTCTTCTGCTTGCTAGAGAATAATCTATATTTTGCAGTCTCAGGTGTAGTGTATTATATCTGTAACTTAGGTCAACTTGCCTTATTGTGTTCACATCTTTTCTACTCCTAATTGATTTTATTTATTTACTTGTTGTTTGTTCGACCATTTACTGAGAGAGTGAGAGCCACCAACTTGTGATTTGTTTATTTTGAAACTGTTATTAGATGCGTAAAAATTCACAATTATTATATAGTGCTCACAAAAATTAGAGGATATTTCAAAATGAATATGAAGCGATGAAACATCCCCTAATTTTTGTGAGCAGTATATATTCTTGTAGAATTGAACTTTTTCCTTAAGGATACTTCTTTTACGCCTGACCAGGTGGTGGCGCAGTGGATAGAGCGTCGGACTGGGATGCGTAAGACCCAGGTTCGAGACCCCGAGGTCGGAGATTGAGCATGGGTTCATCTGGTTTGAGCAAAGCTCACCAGCTTGGACCCAAGGTCGCTGGCTCAAGCAAGGGGTTACTCGGTCTGCTGTACCTCCATGGTCAAGGCACATATGAGAAAGCAATCAATGAACAACTAAGGTGTTGCAATGAAAAATGAATGATTGATGCTTCTCATCTCTCTCCGTTCCTGTCTGTCTGTCCCTATCTATCCCTCTCTCTGACTCTCTCTCTGTCTCTGTAATAAATAAATAAATAAATAAATAAAATGGTTAAGAATACTTCTTTTACATGTCCTGTCTTTTTCTATTCTTTGTTTTTCAATCATTTTGTGTTCTTATGGTTAAAGTATATCTCTCAAATAGCTTATGTTCTTTTTGAAAGTCAAGTCTGGTGATCTGTCTTCTATTTGAATTGCTTTGTCTCTTTACAGATAATGTAATTACTGATATAATTAAGTGTAAGTCAACCCTCTTTTTGTTGTCAATTTGTCCTATTCTCTCTTTCTCTTTCTCTTTTTACTTAAATATTCTTTCTACCTTGTTTTGGATAAATCCAATGTCTTTTGTTTATTCATTTTTCTTCTTTATTTTTTGTTAATGTAATCTTATATTTTTGTAATTGCCTTGTTATTGAAATATACATCCTTAATACAGTGTGGTGCAAAGATAGGTTTATAGTTGTTTGTATGGAAAATAATGAAATAATTTAAAAAATAATACAAGAATAAGCTGAGTTTTATGTACACACTCCTATCAACCTCTTGTACCTCATCCTATATATTGCCATTTTTCTTCCATTGGTATTTATATCTATTCTTGAATACTAATAAAAAATTTTCAACACCAGAACACATCCACCAATCTTCTCGCCATTGATATTATTAAGGTCATATCTTACACTTCTGAGTGTAATAAACTTCACAGAAGATTATACAGGTATTGATCGACTTATGACCTATGCAACTTACGACCATTTGACTTTACGACCACAATGGCTAGCCGCGACTGCTCTGCGTCTGGCAGTGCAAGCGTTGCCCAGCTGGGCGTAGGACAGTGCTGGCCAATAAAATGTTTTGTACATGTTTATATATTTTTATATGTTTTGCAATTGGGAAAATGTTTCCTATGGTATTTTTTGCATCTGTATTTTGTAATTTTGTATGTTTTGCAAATATTAAACCAGTTGTACTGGTAATGCAGTGTTTTACTTAAACCTGATGAATGTAAAAATAAGAAACAAAATGGTGTAGAGATTATACAAATGGCATAAAATGAACAAAGAAAATTATGATATATAACAATAATGAAAGAAAATTATAAAATATGACAAAGATTTTTATAACATCATTTCACAGTACTGTACATATAGTCTACTTAACACAACCAAATCGTGTTACGACCAGTCTGTTGGAACCAATTGTGGTCGTAAGTCGAGCTCTATCTGTAATTACTTGGATATAAATAATGATTTTCCCCCCCAGATTATTAAGGTATTATCGCCATAGAACACATGTCATTTTAAGGCATGCAATGTGCATATGAGACACACATCTATAATGTGAGATGACTACCACAATTTTGTTAGTTAACACTTCCATCTCCTCACATCATTACCATTGTTATAGTTATAACATTAAAGATACACTTCCTTAACAACTTTCTTTTTTTTTTTTTTTTTTGTATTTTTCTGAAGCTGGAAACAGGGAGAGACAGTCAGACAGACTCCCACATGCGCCCGACCGGGATCCACCCGGCACGCCCACCAGGGGGCGTTGCTCTGTCGCGACCAGAGCCACTCTAGCGCCTGGGGCAGAGGCCAAGGAGCCATCCCCAGCGCCCGGGCCATCTTCGCTCCAATGGAGCCTTGGCTGCGGGAGGGGAAGAGAGAGACAGAGAGGAAGGAGAGGGGGAGGGGTGGAGAAGCAGATGGGCGCTTCTCCTGTGTGCCCTGGCCAGGAATAGAACCCAGGACTTCTGTACGCCAGGCCGATGCTCTACCACTGAGCCAACCGGCCAGGGCCAGAACAACTTTCAAGTACATAATATAATACTCTTAATTATGCTGTTTGTTGGATCCCCAGAAATCATTCAGCTCTTAGCTGAAAGTTTGTGCCCCTGACTGACACCCCCCATTCCCTCACCCCCAAACCCCTCACACCCACCATCTTACTCTCTTTTCCTGTGATTTCAGCTTTTGTTAGATTCCATGTACAAGTGAGAACATACAGCACTGAAACAATGACTATTTTGAAAAACTATCCTCATAATTATGTTTTTTTTCCATTCAATTCTAAGTTTCTATCACAGATACTTTTTCCTCTTTTCAAGAATTAACTCAAAATGTATTAAAGGCCTAAATATAATATTAAAAACTATAAAACTCTTACTGGGAAACATAAGGAGAATTCCAGGACGTTGGATTTTGCAATGATTTCTTGAATACTTACAGCAAAACAGACAACCAAAGCAAACAGGCAAATGGGACTGTATCAAACTTAAAACATTTGTACACGAAAGGACTCAATTGCCAGACTCCAAAGGCCCCCTATGAAATGGGAGAAAAAATGTATCTGATACGATGTTCATATCCAGAATACATTACAAACTCCTACAAGTCAACATCAAAAAGCCAAGTAACACAATTTAAGAGTGGGAAAAAAACTTGAATAAACGTTTCTCCAAAGATGATATACAAATGACCAACAAACATACTCAACCTCAGTAATCTTAGGGAAATACAGATCAAAATTATAATGAAATATCACCTCACACCCTTTAGAATGGCTACGAGGAAATAAAAACCAAGAGAAAACAACAAGTGCTGGCGAGGATGTAGAAGAAAAATAGAACCATTCTGTGCATTAGGTGGGGTTATAAAATGGTGCACCTGTTATGAAAAACAATATTGCAGTTTCCGAAAAAATTAAAAATAAAACTATCATGTCATGTAACAATCCCACCTGTGATTCTATCTATCTATCTATCTATCTATCTATCTATCTATCTATCTATCTATCTATCTATCATCTATCTATCTATCTATCTATCTATCTATCTATCATCTATCATCTATCTATCTGATGGGGGGGAGAGACAAAGACAGGAAAGAAGAGAGATGAGAAGTATCGACTTGTAGTTGTGGCACTCTTAGTTGTTCATTGGTTGCTCTTTATACGAACCAGTGATCTCTTGCTCAAGCCAGTGACCTTTTAGGCTCAAGCAAGTGACCATGGGGTCATGTCTATGATCCCACACTCAACCTGGTGGCCCCACGCTCAAGTTGGTGAACCTGTGCTCAAGCCAGTGACTTGGGGTTTTGAACCTGGGTCCTCAGTGTCCCAGGCAAATGTTCTATCCACTGATCCACTTCCTGGTCTGGCTCACTTGTGATTTTATATCCAAAAAAACTAAAATCAAGGCCTAGAAGAGATATCTGCCCACCCGTATTTAGAGCAGCATTATTCGCAAAAGTCAACAGATGTCTGTCACCTAAGTACCCATTGATAGATAAATGGATAAATAAAATGTGATATGTCTTTGGGTGTTCAGAATGTTTTGACAAAAGACTATGGACTGGGTGGCTTACAAACAGCAGAAACTTATTGCTCACAGTTCTAGAGGCTGGAAGCTCGAGATCAGGGTGCCAGCAGGGTGGGGTCATGGTGAGGGCCCTCGTCCAGGGTGCAGGTGACCTACTTTTAGTTGGATTTTCACATGGTTGGAGGGAAGAGAGAGCTCTCTGAGACCTTCCGGGAGCCCCACCTGCTAATACCATCCTTTTGGGGGTTAAGATTTAAACACTTTTATTTGGGGAGGGACATAATTTTTCAGTCTATAACAATCCACCCCCAACCCCAAAGTTGAAACTATTGCACGTACAATGGTATATAAAATGAAAGACAATCTTGTCACATGTTACGATGTGATGAACATTGGGGACCTCGTACTAAGTGAAATAAGCTGGTCACTATACAATAAATACTGTAAGATTCAAGGATATGCTGTATCTAAAATAGTCAATTCAGCCTGACCAGGCGGTGGCACAGTGGATAGAGCGTCGGACTGGGATGTGGAGGACCCAGGTTTGAGACCCCCAAGGTCGCCAGCTTGACTGCGGGCTCATCTGGTTTGAGCAAGGCTCACCAGCTTGAGCCCAAGGTCACTGGCTTGAGAAAGGGGTCACTCGGTCTGCTATAGCCCCTCGGCCAAGCCACATATGAGAAATCAATCAATGAACAACTAAGGAGCCGCAACAAAGAATTGATGTTTCTCATCTCTCTCCCTTCCTGTCTGTCTCTATCTGTCCCTCTCTCTGACTCTCTCTGTCTCTACCACACAAAATAATAATAATAATAATAATAATAATAATAAAATGAAGTAGTCAATTCATAAAAACAGAAGGGCTTGAGGGAGAGATACGAAGAGTCACTTTATGGGGAAAGAGTTTCAGGTTTGTAAGATGAAAAAGTCTGGAGACCTTTCACACAGAACATTGATAACACTACTAAACTGTACAGTTAACAATGGTTTAGATAGCAAATTTTACCTTTATGTATATATGTTTATGTAAATATATATATGTTTTGCCGATGTTAAAAAAGAAAAAAACCCACCATTTTTCTTTAGCTTGAATAACTTACTTTAGTATTTTTATAATTAGAGTCTACTGGAGCCTGACCAGGCAGTGGCACAGTGAACAGAGTGCTGGCCTGTGATGCTGAGGACCCAGGTTCAAAACCCTGAGGTTACCAGCTTGAGCACCAAGATGCCAGCTTGAGTGTGGATCTTAAACATGACCCCATGGTCGCTGGTTTGAGCAAGGGGTCATTGGCTCTGCTACAGCTACCCAGTCAAGGCACATATGAGAAAGCAATCAATGAACTAAGGTGCCGCAACTGTGAGTTGATGCTTCTCATCTCTCTCCCTTCCTGTCTCTCTCTCTCGCTAAAACAAAACAAAACAAAAAATGTTTGCTGGAACTCAAGTGTGTTTGCTTATTTTATCCTGAAATATTATTTCAATTTAATTGTTAATCATATATTTCTGGGTGTGGTACCATGATAGGTGTTTTTTCACCCTTTATATAGAATGTTTTGGAGTGACACTCATTAAAAATTCCTCTAAAGATATCACTCCATTGTCTTCTTACTTATGGGTTGTGTGATGTCACCTTGATTAGTATTGACACACCATGGAATGAAACTCTTCATATTTTTAAAGTATTTACCTGCTTTAAAAGTTTTCTTATTGCTTTTGACAAAAATTCCTGGCATGGAGTGGACTGGGGAAGCAGGATGTGGGTGAGACGTTCTCAGGGCGGGGAGAGGGGTGTTGAGTTGTCTGCTGCCCCTGCCCCTACAGGAAAGGGGTCCAAAACAGCCTGCATGACCTTAAGCTGTACACCTTCTCCTGCCCCTAGGATCTCAGACTGTGGTTAAGCTAATGCTTCTGGGCCAAACCTGTACTGAATGTGAGCAGTGAGTTCATGCCTTTCCTCTAGAGGGCAGCACTGACTCTACATGCAAAACGTGTAAAACAGAATCCATGTAAATTTTAGCTCCTGAAGGAACCAGCATCTCCCCCTGCTCCCTGAGGACTCACATCTCTCAGAGGTCAGAGTAGGTAGGGATGCAGGTGCTGTTTGTTTCCCACGGAGGGTGTCTCCTGTGAGACGTATTCTGGAACATAAAAATGCTGACTGTGCTGTGCCCTGCAGAGGGCGGGCTTGGCTTTGGTCTCCCATCCAGGATTTAGGGAGCCAATGTGCTGAGAAGTTGAATTAAAGAAACACCCTTTGACACAGTCACGAGAGTGTAAAGTGCAGCGCAGGAAATATAGACAATTACACTGTAATAACTGTGCATGGTGTCGGTGAGCACTGGAAATATAAGGGGGTCACTTTGTAAAGTATGTGACTGTCTATCCACCATGCTGTATGTCTGACACTGATACCACATAATATTGAATGTAAACTGTAATTTAAATATAAAATTTAAATTAAAATCAAGGCAGAGGCAGCCATTGGCCTGTAGGATTGCTGCTTGGTGCCTCAGTGCATTACTCTGTTCAGGAACCCCCAATCAGGTTCCCACAGGGACAGGGCAGGTGGAGCAGAGGAGTGGAGTAGGCCTGCGGTGAAGAGAATGATGGGGGAGGGGGTGTAGGGAGAAACAGTGCCAGGATTACACATCCAAAATAGCACAATAATTTTATGCCATATGAATTTCACCTCCACAAATAATTTTATTATTAGTTTATTTGAAAAACACACACACACACACCCTCTCTGAGATGAATTCTGTGGCCCTTCTTGAGTGTGAAAATGGCAGCGTCTTCCCCCAGCTCATTAGTGTGGGTGCATGAGGACGGGCCCTGTGCTCTGAGGGGGTCACCCTGGCCTCTCTTCTGCCCCTGAGGCCCGTCTTCTTGGTACAGGTTGTGGGGATCTCCTTCCCCACCCTCTGTCTGTACCTGTGACTGGAGCTGGAAAGTTCCTCTCCTCTTCCCATAGCTTCCGTTCCTCACTCCAGACAGACAGGACGGAGTATGGGCTCAGGGGGGGTGGGGCTGTCTTGGGGCCACATCTGCCACCTCCAGCTTGGGAGATGCCTCCAGTGTCATGGGGTGTGAAGGCCCCTGGGGACAAGGACAGAGGACTGGCTGGGGTTGACTCAATCACCAATGTCCAGTGATGTGATTAATCATGACTATGTAATGAAACCTCCATAAAAACCCAGGAGGAGAGGGTTCAGAGAGCTTCCGGGTTGGGGAACACAGGTAGGTGCTGGGAGAGGTGACCTCAGAGAGGCCATGGAAGCCCTAGCCCCTTACTCCACACCTGCCCTCTCACCTCTTCCATCTGGCTGTCCCTGAGCCACATTCTTTATAATAGACCAGTGATGTAGGAAGTGACCTGTTCTCTGAGTTCTGTGAGCCGCTCTGGGAAATGAACACATCCCAAGGGGGGAGGTCTGGGAACCTCTGAGTTATAGGCGGCTGGTCAGAGCGCAGGGCACACCTGGACCTGAGACAGACATCTGACATGGGGCTGGTGGGGGGCCGGTTAAGAACTGAGCCCTAACCTGTGGACTCTGATGATCTATCTCTCCAGGTAGGTTGTGTCAGAATTGACTTGAATTGCTTGGTTGTGTGGGAGAAACTCCTCACTTCATCCACAGCGGAACTGGCCTCAGAATACCGAAGATAGTTTACATCATTTTCTTGTAATGAATCTCTAAAATCGGGTATTTTGCCATTATAACTTATTGTTTGTACCCTTACAGCCCACATTCTACAGCCACTCATCATGTGGTCACCTGCGGGGGAGGGGGCTCCCACGTGGGACAGGACCACTCTAGGACGGAAGTGTGGGGTGGAGTTGCTGGGAGTGGGGTAACCATCCTCACTTTAGTGGACGAGGCCAGTTTTCTCTGAAGCACTGGTACCAGTTTGCATGTCAACAACCACTGCCCACACTCTCCTAACACTGGGTTTTTCAGACACGTTCATGTTTGTCCGCTTGGAGCCGGTGTAATAGGACCTTATTGTGGTTTTATTTATTTATTTATTTTTTCTCTTTTTTTTTTTGGTATTTTTCTGAAGCTGGAAATGGGGAGAGACAGTCAGACAGACTTCCGCATGCGCCCGACCGGGATCCACCCGGCACGCCCACCAGGGGGCGATGCTCTGCTCCTCTGGGGCGTCGCTCTGTCGCGACCAGAGCCACTCTAGCACCTGGGGCAGAGGCCAAGGAGCCATCCCCAGCGCCCAGGCTATCTTTGCTCCAATGGAGCCTCTGCTGCAGGAGAGGAAGAGAGAGACAGACAGGAAGGAGAGGGGGAGGGGTGGAGGAGCAGATAGGCGCTTCTCCTGTGTGCCCTGGCCGGGAATCGAACCCGGGATTTCTGCACGCCAGGCCGACGCTGTACCACTGAGCCAATCGGTCAGGGCGGACTTTATTGTGGTTTTAATGGGCACCTTCCTGGTTGCTAATGACGTGGAGCTGCTTTTCACGTGTTTACCAGCTGGTTGTTGCTATTTTAATGAGGATCCTGCTAAAGTGAGACCATATCTCTTTATTCCTTTTTGTATGTATTTCTGGAAATTCTTCCTGTCTTCTGGAGACTGATACTCTGATGCTTGCATGTGGTGTAAAGTTCTTCTCTCACTTGATGTCTGACAATTGAGCAGTACCTGTGGGGTCTTTTATGAAGAGTCCTTAATTTTCACACAGTCTAAATTTTCAGTGTTTCTCTTTAAAAGTATTGCCGTGTATGTCTTGTTCAGGAATCCTTCTCTACTTTAAGTTCATGGAGAGGTCCTGCTGTAATATCTTCTAACAGCCCTATTGTCTTGTATCTCAAAAACAAAAAAAATATCTTCAATACCCCTGCACTTGATTTTAGAGCATCGTAGGAGCTGGGCTGCAGTCTCATGCAACTGCTGGGAGATCTCTAGCCACTCACACATATTATTGAAAAGATTTTTGTTTTTTGTCACTTGTCTGCCTTACCCACTCTTTAGTGCATGACCTTTCTTGTGGCTTAAGTCCATGGTATTTCTAAGTGCCCTACTCTGTTCCAGTGGTTTAGTGGTCGCACTCTGTATCAATACAACATTATTTAGTTTTCTATAATATTTTAATATGTCTTGAAGTTTTACAGAGCCAGTCTTCATACGTTCTTATTCATAATTGCCTTGGGTGCATATAGAAAAATTTACTTCAATATAAATTTTACCATAGAGGTACCAAGTTCCCCAAAAGTCAACTGGAAGACAGGGTGACATATTATTCAATTCTGTAGATTAGGCCCTGGCCAGTTGGCTCAGCTGTAGAGTGTTGGCCCTGTGTGTGGAAATCCCTGGTTTAATTCCCAGTCAGGGCACACAGTAGAAGTGACCACGTGCTTCCTCCCCTCTTCCCCCCTCTCTCCTACCCTCCCACAGCCATGGCTAAAATGGTTTGAGCAATGTTGGCCCCGGGCACTGAGGATGGCTTCCTGGCCTAACCTCAGGCACTGGAATAGCCCTGTTGCCAAGCAATGGAGCAGTGGCCCAGACAGGCAGAGCATCGCCTGGTAGGGGATTTGCCAGGTGGATGGATCTCTGTCGGGTTGCATGTGGGAGCATATCTCTGCCTCCCTGCCTCCCACTTGAAAAAAACAATTCTGTAGATTAATGTGGGTGGAATAAACTTTTACACAATATTGTTTTTATATTCATGAATATGCATATTATACATTTATTTACATCTTTATAGTCTTTCTAAAGAGATTTATAATTTCCTCCATTGAGGAAGTTCATATTACATTTTTGTTATATACACATCGAAATAGATGTATTCCAAGTGTATTATAATTTTGATGCTAATGTCAAGGGTTTCTTTTATACCATCCTTTTTTTATTTTCTTGGTGTCTGTAAACAACTTTCTCCCTGAAACCCAGCAAAGATGGTCAGGGCCCATGTGCCACAGCGTTTCTATGGCAGCCTCCTGGGCCAGGGTCTGACGACAGTGAGGTCAGCTCCGAATGTGACACAGCGACGTCATACCATCTAATTTTTGTGTATTACTGTGGTATAGGAATGCTTTTGATTTTTGTAATTTGATTTTGTCCCTAGCAACCTTGCTAACTCTCTTATCAAGTCCCCAAACATATTTGTGCTTACTGGTGGAATTTTCTATATATGCAATCATTTATGAAGTAAGATAGCTTTTTTTCCTTTTAATTTTCATAGTGTTTACTTGCTGTTATTGCCTTTGTAGACAAGGATGCTACTGCATTAGGTATAATGTTTGTTGAAGACACCCCCTTATGTCGTTAGGGAAATTCTCCAGTACTCTTAGTTGGCTGAAAGTTTCATCATGAAAGCAATTAAAATCACTCAAACACTCAATTCTTTCATCTCTTGTAGCCTTGAGATTTAATCAGTCAAGGGCCAATCAGGAACATGGAAATATTTCACTGTGTATTTCAGCAGCAGGGATTTAATGTAAGGAATTTGTTAGGCTGATGTTGGAATAGGAATGGCACAGACAGGGAACTCTGCCTAAAAGGTTAGACCACTCTGATCTAATCCTGGTGATCTAAACCACCAGCCTGAGTGGGTTTTCTTATTATTTTATTTTTTAGTGTTTATATATATATATATATAATTGAGATATAATTAATATATAATATTATACTGGATTCAAGTGTCCAAATTAATGATTCAATATACGCACATATTGCCAAGTGCTCACCACAATGTCTTAACCTCTATCACCACAGTTACACACTTTTTTTCTTGTGATGGAAACTTTTAGCAATATTCTCTCTTAGCTTTATACTCTCTTAGCAATTTTCAAACATACAACACAGTAATATTACCCATATTATTGTAGCTAACAGTATGAATACCCAGTATTATTAAGTACAGTCACCATGTTGTACATTACATGCTCACAATTTAACTACTTTATAACTGGAAGTCTGTACCTTTGGTCATTCTCACCCACTGTGCCTACCCTTCCACCCTCTGCCTCTGGCAACCACTAATCTGTTCTCTGTATGTATGAATTGAATTTTTAAAAGTGTTTTTACATTTAAGTGAGATGGTATGCTATTTGTCTTTCTCTGCTTAGTTTACTTCACTTAGCACAGTGCCCTCAGGGCCCATCCATGCTGTCGTAAATGGCAGGATGTCCTCTTTTTAGTGGCAGAATAGTATTCCATTGTACGTGTAACACATTTTCTTCTCCCATTCATTTACCGACTGACTCTGGGGTTGCTTCCACATCTTGGCTATTGTAAATACTGTTTATATGAACATAGGGGTGCATATGTCTTTTCCAGTGAGTATTTCATTTATTAAAAATAAATGCCTGAGAGTGGAGTTGCTGGATCATATGGCAGCTGTAGTTTTTATTTTTGAGAAACTGCCCTGCTGATCTATGTAGTGGCTGCCCCAGTTTACATTCCTAGTTACATTAAGAGGGTTCCCTTTCTGAACATTCTTGCCGATGCTTATTACTTCTGTCTCTTTTATAATCCAGCTTGAGATTTGCTAGACTGCTCAGTGATGTGAGTTGTGGGGGCACAACCATGGAAACCCTGCTGTCTAGAGACCTTTGCTTGCACAAGACAGTCTTCTCTGCAATATGTGAGGGGTCTGGGGTAAGTGGGGGGTAGAGCTGGTACCTCTGTTCACTTGGATCCCACATCAGGGCAGGCTCAGGTTTTGAAGAGACTGATATTTATACAAATGTTGAGATCACTCCTTCAAAAAAAATAACTAAAATGTGTCACACATGCTTTTTTTTCTGTTGAATTTTTATAAGAGTTTATTTGAGCCAACTGATGAAATAAGTTATGGAAGAAGATCTGAGATGCTCCTGAGAATAACAGTTTTGCAACTGTTCTTACATATTTGAAATTAGGAGGACATATTAGGAAGACTGAGAAAGTATGGGGGAGTTGAGTTGTATAGCTAGCAAGATTATGTGCTCTCTTGATGGTTAACACCTCACTCTTGACATTTCAAAAGCATGTTAACCTATATGGACAAGAACAGTGGGCAGGTCTACCTTAATAGCTTTCATTAAAGAAGATATAGGACTCGGTTGTGGCTACTACCCTATTTTAAGGTACCAATAAGCTACAAAATTAATATTAATATTTTAGGAAGCTTAAAGAACATTTTTATTAATTTGGGTTAGGCATACAGAGAGATTTTGTTAATGTGATTTTGTTGGTCAAATAAGTTTGTAAGTATGATATATATCTTTGCTCGCTTATACTTTGCATTGTGTATGGGGGACAGGCTGTAAGCAGGCAGGGCCGTTATAGCCAAAGGCTTAGTTTTAAGACTAGGCATTCCCCCACACCCTTGACTATTGCATGATAGGTTGTTGGTCAAATAAGTTTGTAAATATGATACATATGTTTGCTTGCTAATAGTTTTCATTGTGTGTGGGGGACAGACTATAATCAGGCAGGGTCGTTATAGCCTGAGGCTTAGTTTTAAGACTAAGCTTTTCCCCACACCCTTGACTGCTGCATGATGTGGGTGGTGCACTCTTATGAGGAATCTCATTATGCCTCAATAAGTGACTTTGTATCAGAGACTTCATTATTTGTAGATTGGCTTAAAGGTTTGGATTTCTATACTATAAGCGAGGCAGACTGGGAGCTTGCTCTCTCTCGGTTCCTGAGATTAGCATTAAAGAGGCAAAGTCCATCAAAGCCATTGGCCTATAAGAAGGGCTGTTGGAGCAGGCAAGAGCACGTTGCCCTGCTGTCCAAAACCTGGCTTGAGTAAAATGTCCTTGGTGCATATCTGCAAATGAATGGGGGCAGCTGCCCAATGCAGGAGGGCCTGTACTGAAGCTGGGCTCCCCGTCGAGGTCTCTCATTCAAAATCCGGAGTACTGTCCATAAGCGGTGTGTCCATCCAGTAAGGGAGCCAGTGTCACCCTCCTGTCACAGTCCCTGCGTTGAGTCCATTATATTGCTCAGTGATACCAGCAGCCTGGGGGTGGTAGGGAACATGGTACTTCCAGTCCACCCCAAGCTCTTGAGCCCATTGCCTCACCATTGAACCAGTGAAGTGGGTACCATTGTTACTTTCAGGGACCAGCGGTTGCCCATATGCGGCACTCAGGTGGTCCAGAGCCTGTGTGACTTTGGTCAGGGTTATGGGTGGGGTAAGCAGCAAGCAGCCCGGTGGCAGTATTCACACATATGAATACATACTGGTACCCTTCTGACTTTTGTAAGGGTCCAATGATGTCTATCTGCCATCGTGTCAGTAGAACATGACCCCTCTAGATCTGTCCAGGTGACACAAGTGGTCTCCGAGGGTGCTCCTTGGAACATACTGCACATTGCTCACAGGCTGCAAGTACCTCTGCATAGGACACAGACAAGTTCCAAGCCTTAACTGTAGCCCACATAGTTTTCTGTCCTGCATGGAGCAGGCGCCGGTGGAGCCACTGCACCACTTCACCTGCAGGTGCAGTCTCCAACCATCGCACCCTTGCCAACGTATCTGCCTCATCATTCCCAGGATGGGCTAGAGGGGCATGTCCCGTGACATGATATACTGTCACCTGCTTCTGGTGTCCTATTTCCCTTAAGTCCTGCCACATGGCCTGACCCCATAGTGGACGGAGCATTACCATCCACTGGTTAATGTGCCAAGTAGCAATCCAAAGGGTCAGTCCATGATAGACAACCGAGCTGTCAGTACAGATCACCAGTGGTAAAGGTTCATTATGGGAAACTAGCCAAACAGCTCTTAATTCTGCCCATTGGCTGCTTTGGCCTATACCCATGTCCATCCAAATAGTCTCAGTGGCTGGATGGAAGGCTATAGCCATCCATTTGGCAGGTTGGCCCCTGCTGGAACCATCAGTATACCAGGCATCTTCGGGGATGGGCACCCGCCCCTCTTGGTAGGGACTGACTTCCGATTCTGCCTCCTGAGCCCTAGCCGCACCTGACTCTAAGGTCGCATAGGTGACTGGACCCAAGACTTCCTGCAGTTCTGCCCTCAATGGTTTGGTGCTAAGAGCACAGCGTTGTTGCAGGTAGACACCCCACTTGGCCAGGGTGGACATTTGGGCCATAACACTACGTGGTTTGGTCGCCCAATCTCTCACCCATCCTGCAATAGGGTATGTTGTCTTGACTGTAACTGGTGTTGTGGTTGTAATACTCTCAGTGGCCAGGAGGGCAGCATACACAGCAGCTGCCAGTTGCTTTTTCACTAATGAGTAACGAACTTCAGCACCTTTCCACAATTGGGACCAAAACCCAATAGGTTGCCGTAAGCACTCTGTCTGTGGCCACAAGCCCCATCCAAACCTGTAAAGCCAGGAGTCAAGGCCAGGGGCACCATCAGAGCAGCCTTCTGGCCTATGCAGGTTCGCATTGGATTCGGACAGTCGGTAAAGAAACCATGGAGCCAAAAACTGGTGGGCCATAGTCTTTAATCTAGCTTGCACCCGGCGGGCAAGTAAAAATACACACTGGGCTCCAAAACCCAGTCACATTCAGTGCTCACAAAGCCACTGATTTATCCGAGTTTCCTAGAATCAAAGGTTTCTAGCTCACCAGCCTTATTTCCCTCAGTTCCCCATCTTCTTCCTTATACAAACTCTGTACAAACTGGCATCTCACTCAGCACTCCGCCATCTTGGCTGCTTCTCCTGGCCTCCTCCACGTGGCTTCCTTTAGCTGCTGGCTCTACTCTCTCCGCTCTCTCATGCTAACCTCAGGAACCAAGCGGCAAGTTCCCGTTCTACCCCTATTTTATAGTGTAGCTTCACAACCTTTAATCCAATATACAAAATAGGGTAGTCTCTAATACAAAGTCACTTCTCTGAGACATGATTGGATTGTACCGCCCTACAGCAAAAAGGGTGGGAAAGGCTTAATCCCAAAACCAAGCCCCAGGTTCAACGATCTCCAACAAACATTAATATCACCTGGGCGACTGCCTCCTCGTGTTATCTTTAACAAAGTGAGCATAATACATTTTATCCACCCAACAATCCACCCCTATGCTCACTTTACTACCCACAATTTACATCACCAGCATTCCTGTGCAAGGAAATTAGAACATTACACAGATTACAATAGCAAAAATCATACAGTTTCAACAATTACAAAGGTACACTTCACTAGTCTCTGAGCACTTTGCCCAAAGCGCAAAATGTCCTCGGTCTTCTTTCTAGCCACGGGAAAAGCTTCCTGGGGTAGGGTGTGACATTCGAATAAAAGTTATAAAATACATTAATAGGCTTTAGAAATAACTTCAAAGGAACTAGTCCAGTAAACAGATGACCCCAGACTCCCAGGATGGCTAGGAGCTGAAGAGTCCTTGAGATAGAGAAGTCGTCAGACTCCCAGGATGGCTAGGAGCTGAGGAGTCCTTGAGATAAGGAAGTCACAAGAACTGCTAAGACAGAAAATGTAACCACATCCTAGGGGATAGATAGGGATATTTCCAGCTGGGGCTTTCAACTGTATGACTGGTTACTAAGGCACGTGACTAGAATTTAATTTGGGGGAACCAATTGCTAAATGCCAAATTTGCTTCTGTATGAACTGCTTGCTTGCTATACTATAAAAACCCCTAGACTGTAGGCGCTCGGGGTGTGGCTCTTGTGACTATCACTTGAGTACATCCCTGCGCAGGTTTGTTTTGTTTTGCTTTGTTTTCTTTTTCTCTTGGCCATAAAACTTTGTCTGAAACTCTCCAAACGTCTCCAGTGTTTGTTTTGCCCGGCGAGTGCAACATAGGGGAGTGCTTCCAGCAAAGCCACCCTCTACCCCCATCAGGGTATTTCACATTGTCCAAAATCCATAATCCGTAAGTCCATCCAACAAAGGAGCCAATGCCCACTCTGGTCGTAGTCCAGGAAATCAGTCCACGCACGTGGGTCATCAGCCACCCCCCTCATTCCTGCCGTCCTGGCAGGTTTTACACTGTCCCAAAGAGGGGCACGTGGCAATGGCAGTCAGCATTTCCATCTCTGCTCCGGAAAGCATGTCCAGCCCTATTTCCCAAAATCGCAGACCTACCAGGGCCGCAGTAGGTGCTCCTTCCAGCTGGGCTTCCATCTTCTGGAGACTGCAGATCACAACTCCAGTCCGATTCTCCTCATCCTCCAAAGAGGAACTGAAAACACCAGCTCCCGCTGCCAGGCTCAAGCCCCGGGCTGCCACCGCCTTCTGCTCCGCAGACCTTGCAGCTCCGGACCCGGCCTCAGCTTCAGCTTCAGCCTCAGCCTCAGCCCCGGCCTCCTGCCGCTGCTGGCTCTCTGCAACATCCAGGGCAAGCTGCAACTCACGAACCTCTGAATCCTCCTCCAGTGTTTGCTCCATTTCCAGGCGAATCTCGAACACCTGGTCGGCCTCCTCCTCCAGCATTTCCTCCAGCTCCAGGGTCAGCATCGGTTTCTCCTGCGTTTGCTCCAACTCCTTCTGCTGCTTGGTTTGCAGGTCCCAGGCAGCCTCTTTCACAGAGCTCTCAGTTTCCTCATGCATGGCTGTAAAAGTCAGCCAGCCTACGATCCCCAAGAGGACAGCCATGGGGAACCCTAACACTAGCCAGTCCTCTACTCCACCACTCAAAGGCTCCTTGCCGATCTGTATCGAATCCTGCCACAGACTACGCCAAATGTAAAGCCAGGAGTCAAGGCCAGGGGCACCATCAGAGCAGCCTTCTGGCCTATGCAGGTTCACATTGGATTCAGACAGTCGGTAAAGAAACCATGGAGCCAAAAACTGGTGGGCCATAGTCTTTAATCTAGCTTGCACCCGGCGGGCAAGTAAAAATACACACTGGGCTCCAAAACCCAGTCACATTCAGTGCTCACAAAGCCACTGATTTATCCGAGTTTCCTAGAATCAAAGGTTTCTAGCTCACCAGCCTTATTTCCCTCAGTTCCCCATCTTCTTCCTTATACAAACTCTGTACAAACTGGCATCTCACTCAGCACTCCGCCATCTTGG
Source organism: Saccopteryx leptura (assembly GCF_036850995.1). Taxonomy (NCBI): domain Eukaryota; kingdom Metazoa; phylum Chordata; class Mammalia; order Chiroptera; family Emballonuridae; genus Saccopteryx; species Saccopteryx leptura. The sequence continues at coordinate 69,034,338 of NC_089505.1, forward strand.
CTGCTTCTCCTGGCCTCCTCCACGTGGCTTCCTTTAGCTGCTGGCTCTACTCTCTCCGCTCTCTCATGCTAACCTCAGGAACCAAGCGGCAAGTTCCCGTTCTACCCCTATTTTATAGTGTAGCTTCACAACCTTTAATCCAATATACAAAATAGGGTAGTCTCTAATACAAAGTCACTTCTCTGAGACATGATTGGATTGTACCGCCCTACAGCAAAAAGGGTGGGAAAGGCTTAATCCCAAAACCAAGCCCCAGGTTCAACGATCTCCAACACACATTAATATCACCTGGGCGACTGCCTCCTCGTGTTATCTTTAACAAAGTGAGCATAATACATTTTATCCGCCCAACAAAACCCCTCCGAGGTTACATGAACATCCAGCTCACAGGAACTGGCAAGATCAAACCCCTTCAAGGCCTGTGCCACCTTGACAGCTCTCTTAGCTGCTGCAAATGAATCTTGCGCCTGCTCAGTCCAATCCCAATGTTGGGCGGATAAAATGTATTATGCTCACTTTGTTAAAGATGCCATCGCCCAGGTGATATTAATGTGTGTTGGAGGCAGACAGGATCATTGTAGCCTGGGGCTTGGTTTTGGGATTAAGCCTCTCCCACCCGTCTTGATGTGGGGTGGTACAATACAATCATGCCCCAGATAAGTGACTTTGTATTAGAGACTTCCCTATTTTGTATATTGGATTAAGGGTTTGGATTTCTACACTATAAAATGGGGGCAAAACGAGAGCTTGCCCTCTTGGTTCCTGAGATTAGCATGAGAGAGCAGCAGAAAGAGGCCATGTGGCCAGGAGAAGCAGCCAAGATGGCGGAGTATTGAGTGAGAGGCCAGTTTGTGCAGTTTGACGCTGGAGAAGGAAGGAGATGGGGAACAGAGGTGAATAAGTCTGGTGAGCTAGAAACCTTTGATTCTAGGAAACTCGGATAAGTCAGTGGCTTTGTGAGCACTGAATGTGATTGGGTTTTGGAGCCCAGTGTGTATTTTTACTTGCCCGCCAGGTACAAGCTAGAATTAAAGACTATGGCTCATCAGTTTTTGGCTCCACTGTTTCTTTGCCGACTGTCTGAATCCAATGCGAACCTGCATGAGCTGGGCTGCTCTGATGGTGGCCCTGGCCACGCCTACTGGCTTTACACCCAACAAACCGTCTTCCAAATAAGGTTGTACAAGGGGCATAGTAACTGAGCCAAATGGGGTATAAATGCTTTCCAATACCCCAACAACCCTAGAATTCCTGTAACTGGGTGTATGCTTGAATCTTTTCTATAACTGTGTCAGGGATAACTTTTGTCTTACCCGACCAGACAACTCCCAAGAATTTAACAGATAACCCAGGTCTTTGTAATTTGTTCTCATTGACTGCCCAGCCACATGCTTTCAAGTGGAATAGCAAGGTAGGGACTGCTTGCTCCAATTCTGGAAGAGAATCACTAGTTTGCATAATATCATCAATATAATAGTACATGTGAACTGCCTCTGGCTGTTTCCATTTAGCCAGGTCAGCAGCCACCAGCCCATGACACAAGGTGGGGCTATGCAAATAGCCCTGGGGTAACACTGTAAAGGTCCATTGTCTCCCTTCCCAACTGAAGGCAAACTGGTCTTGACTCTCTGTAGCTATATCAATAGAGAAAAAAGCATTGGCCAAGTCTGCCACAAAGTGGTATGTCCTCAACTCATGGCTTAGCCGATCTATCATGTTAGCAATCAAGGGAACAGCAGCGTGCAAAGAGGGAACAACTTTATTTATTTATTTATTTATTTTTTAGAGTAATTTTTTTAAATTTATTTTATTTATTCATTTTAGAGAGGGGAGAGAGAGAGAGAAGAGAGAGACAGGGGGGAGGAGCTGGAAGCATCAACTCCCATATGTGCCTTCACCAGGCAAGCCCAGGATTTCGAACTGGCGACCTCAGCATTTTCAGGGCGACGCTTTATCCACTGTGCCACCACAGGTCAGGCCGGGGGAACAAATTTATTAAGTTCTGTGTAATCTACTGTCATTTTCCAGGTTCCATCTGCTTTGCGCACAGGCCGTACCAGGGAATTGTAAAGACTGTGTACTGGCCGGATGATCCCCACCTTTTCTAGTTCAAGGATTGTCCCTGTGACATCTTCATAACCACCTGGCAGGCGGTATTGCTTGGTGTTAGTCACACACCGAGGGATAGGTAATTGCAAAGAGGAATGTGATGCGTGTCCCCGTAACACTGCCTTTACAACCCCGATCTGTAGCCGGAACTCCCCGGCTGTAGTTTCCAACCACAGTCCTTGCAAGACATCTACCCCCAAAATATATTCAGGAATAGGACATACATACACTTATATGGCTTAGGAGGCATTCCTATCCCCAATGGAATAGTTATTGGCTTCACTTGAACAGTTTGGCCCCCATAACCGTCAATGGCCACTGGGGTCCCAGCAAACCGCTCTGGGTTCCAATAGAGGAGGGAACATTCTGCACCTGTATCCACCAAGGTCAGCACTTATTGTACATTGGAAGGGGACCAGTGGATAGCCAGTTCCATGTGTGGCCTCTGGTCCCCGCCCATCTCAGTTAGACGGGTCCCTCGGCCCTTTTTCTACTCAAACTGGTACAATGGGTCTTGGGAGTTCTCCTCTCCCTCAGCCATCTCTATCATATAGTCTTATAACCAAGCTTGCCCAAGCTGCAAAAGTTTTATTGGTAGCTGCTGGGGCCTTTCATCTCAGTGGCTAGAACTTCTGTTCTGGTTTAAGCTGCTGCCAAAGCTCCAAAAGAATTTTATTAGACTGGCCATCCAATTTTCCCTTATCTGCTCCAGCCGCAATCAAATCTACCCACATCTGCATTCGGGTAACCTTTATAAGCCCGTTTCCCTTGTTAGTTGGGGGCAACCTAGGCAATAGCCCTCACTGCTTTATGATCTTGAGTGGCCTCCAGCTCTCCCAAATCTGCTACCATCTGTGTAACTGCATTGATGGGCTGCCCCACATAGGGACCCAAGATAGCCACAAGTGACCCAAAAAGGGCTGACGGGGTGCTAGCAAGGATAAATTTCCTCATTTTTGCTGTAAACACTTCCTTGTCTGGCCCACGGGACCCAGGGTTGAAAACAGCATTCTTCATACCTAGTTACTAAAGAACCTTTTAGTGAAGGTCTCCCCTGTAGCACTGCCACCGACTCATTGCCCCCGGCAGTTCTCCAGCATTCTGCCAGACCATACGAATGGTGGCCATCACCCATTCTAATAGCGTATGGTCTCCTGGGTTGTCATGGAAGTTCTGAAGACGCTGCCTCAGGGAGGAGTGTGTGGTAATGGTGGTCAATTTCTCCATCTCTGTTGCGGAGAGCAGGGTGCTATCCACCCCTATGTCCCATAATAGAAGTAACCAGGCTACCAGGGATTCAGTAGGTTTCTGCCTAAATTGAGCCCCAACTCTGCCTGGGTACAGGGCCAGACCACAGAGTGTTCCATTACCTGGGCAGGAGGCTGTGGCTCCTGAGGGACTCTTTGCTGCTGGGTTTTTACCTTCTTGGCGACCACTGGTCGGGCTCTCAGTGTGCGTATGGCAGCTTCAGCCTGAGCCTTCTCATCCTCAGAAGAGGAGTTGCAAGTGCCTGCTCCCGCTGACTCAAAGCCAATCCACCCGCTCAGATGCTGCAACTCCTTTGCTGACCATTTAGGCTCCTGGCTCCTGTGGCTGCTGGTTTTGTTATAAAGTATCATACCCCAGATTCTGAAAGGCACTGTACCTCACTTCATCAAGTCCGCATGAATTTTGAAGAGTTTTATTGGAGGAAATTTATTAAATATGCTGGCTGCATATGGCTGACACAGGGCATAGCAGGCCCAAATCATGCGTGCTGAGTATATTTCAGGGGCTGGTTATTGATAGATATATGAATTTACCAGAACTCCAACTGCCCTTTTGTTGTCCCACCTGGCTGCCTGACCTCACCCTTACTTACTGGATAATCGCCCCTGAGGCAGAAGAGTTCCAGGAAGCCAAAACCGTAAAATCGTAAAAGGAAACATACCACAACTTTTGACTCAATACCCCCTTAGTCTCTCCTAAACCCTATCAAATTCACCCCTAGTCTGCAACCAGTGCTCTTCTCCCCAGAGAAGTGCCCGGCAGGGTTCCTTTCTTCCTTTCAATAAAGCCTGTTACTCTGATCTTTTCAGACTCCCATGGATTCCAACATTTGGTGCTGAAACCCGGGATGGGGTACTAACTGCCTGGACGATCCCTCTTTGCTGTTCAAACAAAGCCTGGATAAGCAATTGTAGGTCAATTGGCTGGCAGTCTAACCCTGTCCTGAACCCCTGCTCGACCAGAAAGGTAAAAAGTTTCTCCCTTCCCCTTCTCCAGTTGGCCTCCAAATTTCTCTCTAAAAACACCCCTTTCTGGTCAGACGGTTTTGACTTTGGACCCCATATCTACGAGTGGTCTGCCTCTACTCCTTTACTGGACTTCTACAAAAGTCTAGGCATACCTAGCCAGGCCCCTGTCCTATGTCCTGGGATCTCAGCCTTGGGGTGACGACCTCTTGTCTGAGACTCTCTTTCTACAGAAATTTTCTCCTCTCGGAACTGTGACTGAAGGCAGGGATGCCCCCTTCTCTCACCAGTCTCCTCTACTGTGGGCTCCTCTCAGTCCAAACCATCCAGCCAGGCTCCCCTAGGAACATGGGCTCCTCCCAATCTCAGGAGGAGCTCTAAATCTTTTTGACTCCTCTGACCACGTGGTGCCACCACCAACACTTCAAATTCCTCCTCCTCCTCCTCCTCCTCCTCCTCCTCCTTTTCCTCCTGCAAATTCTGACCCTCCTTCTTTCCATCCAGCTATTCACACTGTCCATTTGTCTGCTTTCTCTCTTCCTCCCCTCTATGCTGGCAACTCCCTGTTGTCTCAAAAAACTAAAAAAAAGCAGAATTATATATTAAGCTATGTGAGGAACTAATCTGTTTTGTCTCTTTGTTTGTCAGAAAATATCTCTAATATAATTTAAATTGAAACAAGTAAAGCATGCTCATTTAAATTTATTAATTCATAATATATATAAAATCTTTGTTTAATGTGTAACTATGTCTGTTTCTAAGGCCTTAGACCAATAATTACCCACCTCTTAAATCAAGGCTTACTCATCCCCATGGACTCTCCCTGCCCCCATCCTTCCTGTTTGAAAAACCTTCAGGGGCTTATCACCTCATACAAGATTTACACTTAATCAATGAGGGGATAATTCCCCTCCAGCCAGTAGTCCCTAATCTCTACAAATTACTGTCACACATTCCCTCAAACACCACTCACTTACAGTCCTAGACCTCAAGAATGCCTTCTTTACCATTCCTCTACACCCTGACTCTTACTTTCTGTTTGCATTCACCTGGAGTGACCCAAACACTAATGCATCCCAGCAATTTACATGGACTGCCTTACCCCAGGGAATCAAAAATAGCCCACACCTGTTTGGGAAGGCACTAGCTAAGGATTTAGCAGCATGCAATCTCAAACCTAGTACTCTCTTACAATATGTAGATACCCACTCCTCTGCAGCCCCTCCCTGCCTGCCTCAAGGCAACACAACACCACCCTTCTTAACTTCCTCACTGTGAAGGGATATCCTGTCTTCTCTGCTAAGGCTCAACTTCACTCTTAATCTGTAGTCTATCTGGGCATCACCTTAACCCCCACCACCTGAGGTCTCACCCTAGATTGAACTCAGAACATCCTCAGTCTCCAACCATCTACCACCGCAAGTCAAATCCTTTCCTTCCTTGGTCTAATAGGCTTCTTTAAACACTGGATTCCAAATTTTGCTCTCTTAATCAAGCCCCTCAGTGAGATCTTCTCTGCATGGTCTTTAAGGTCTATAATGGCCAAGGAAGTAACAGAAAAGGCAAATAAGGCCCAAAGGAAGTCAGGAATTACTAGCTTTTGGCATACGCTCTTAAAGGCTCCAGCGCCCTAAAGCTTCATAGGATTCCATTGGGGCCCTGCTCCAGAGTGGAAAGAAAGGTCATTGAACTGAAGCCTGTCAGGCTTCCCGGCCCCACCAGTTGACACGTCTGTGCTGTGGGAAGAGGGACATGAAAAGGTAAGCTGCCCCCCTTGCTCCATGGAGGGAGGGTTCAGTCTCTTCTAGCCCTGCTCCATCTACCTGTGACCTGACCTTGCCCAGCATGCTGGGAATTGCCCCTGAAGGCCCAAGGACATCATTCACGAGCCTAAGGTATTTCTTCTTCCAAGTAGCAGATAAACTGATCTCATTTCTTGTAAACACATGGACCATCTACATGCCTTGACTGAATATTTAAGTTTTTTTATCCCTTTAAGATCTCTACTGTGGGTATTGACAGTCTGAATTTGTTGCTTTATTTAATGTATAGTATCTCCTTTATTCCTCTTGTCTCAATGCCCCATGCCTATTGTAGACTGGGACCTGCTGCTAATTTCAGCTAGAAGCAGTGGTCACTAGGACTTAAACTCTAACTACAAAGTGTAGAAATGTAACCACCCTTTCCCTAAGTACTTGCTGGATTTATAGGTGTTGAGCAGATAAAATGTATTATGCTCACTTTGTTAAAGATAACATGAGGAGGCCGTCGCCCAGGTGATATTAATGTGTGTTGAGGTGGGCTAAAGGCAGGCAGAATCCTTGTAGCCTGGGGCTTGGTTTGGGGATTAAGCCTTTCCTACCCTTTTTGATGTAGGGCGGTACAATCCAATCATGCCTCAGAGAAGTGACTGTATTAGAGACTACCCTATTTTGTATATTGGATTAAAGGTTTGAAGCTACACTATAAAATGGGGGCAGAACGGGACTTGGCTCTGGGTTCCTGAGATTAGCATGAGAGAGCGGAGAGAGTAGAGCCAGCAGCTAAAGGAAGCCACGTGGAGGAGGCCAGGAGAAGCAGCCAAGATGGCGGAGTGCTGAGTGAGATGCCAGTTTGTGTAGAGTTTGTATCTGGGATAAGGAAGGAAATGGGGAACTGAGGAGAATAAGGTTGGTGAGCTAGAAACCTTTGATTCTAGGAAACTCGGATAAGTCAGTGGCTTTGTGAGCACTGAGTGTGACTGGGTTTTGGAGCCCAGTGTGTATTTTTACTTGCCCGCCGGGTGCAAGGTAGGATTAAAGGTTATGGCCCACCAGTTTTTGGCTCCATGGTTTCTTTACCGACTGTCCGAATCCAATGCGAACCTGCATGGGCCAGGCTGCTCTGATGGTGGCCCTGGCCCTGCCTCCTGGCTTTACAATAGGTTACTGAGCAAACTGTACAAAGACTGTCCAAGAGGCACTTCCAGCATTACATCACCCAAGGTCTGATTTTCACGTGGACAGGTCCACACACTGTGATCCTGACAACTCCCACTGCTGCTAAAGTAGAAAAATGGCATGCCTTACTCTAACCAGCTTCCTGTTTGTGGTTAAAGTTGAAGGTTTATTTCCTGCAGGCTCGAATGAGCGAAATCTCCAGGATTACTTACAATCAAATGCTTTTACAACCCTTATTCCAACTACTCCAAGGTGGGGTTCATGAAGGAGGCCCCCAATAGGGATAACAGCAGGAAGTAGCTCCAGAAGATGGCTGGTCTGAGACAAACCTCCTTCCTGAACCCCATACCCTTTCCTTCCTCCCACGTCTTTTCTTTTTTATCATACCCCAGAGTTGAGAAATGATAGAGATATGAATTTACCAGAACTGCGACTGCCCTTTTGTTGTCCCAGCTGGCTGCCTGACCTCATCCTTACTTACTGGAAAATCGCCCCTGAGGCAGAAGAGTTCCAGGAAGCTGAAACCGTAAAACCATAAAGGGGAACATACCAGAACTTTTGACTCAATACCCCCTCAGGCTCTCCCAAATCCTATCAAATTCACTCCTAGTCTGTAACCAGTGCTCTTCTCCCAGGAGAAGTGCCCAGCAGGGTTCCTTTCTTCCTTTGAATAAAGCCTGTTACTCTGGTCTTTTTGGACTTCCACAGATTCCAACAGTTATATTCCCTTTCACCACATACATCAGGGGTCGGGAACCTATGGCTCGCAAGCCAGATATGGCTCCTTTGATGGCTGCATCTGGCTCACAGACAAATCTTTAATAAAAAAAAATAACATTAAAAATATAAAACATTCTCATGTATTACAATCCATTCATTTCCTACTGCTCATGTTCATGGTTGTGGGTGGCTTGAGTCAATCACAGCTGTCCTCCAGGACAACAAATTTTTATTGGATAATGCACAATGTACACGGGTCATTGTATGTCTCTCATGAAATTACATTTTAAAATATGTGGTGTTTATGGCTCTCTCAGCCAAAAAGTTTCCTAACGCCTGATGTACATGTTGGGGGGCATTACACAATCGTTAACAAGATAATAACATTTAATAAGATTTACATTACATTAACAAGATTAACATTTGTCTAGGGGATTTACAAGAAATGTGAAAACTTTCAAGGTAATACAATCAAAATCATTCACAAATCCCTTTAGTATCTATCTCTCTTCCTTTGCCAGAGGTACACGTTAATCTCAGATTCTAGGAAGGGAGGGAGAGCTAGGATCAGTGTAGGATGGTATGTTAAATCTTGTCTCTTATTGCAAGCAAAGGGAGTTCTTGAGATAACCTTAATCCCTTCAGAGAACTTAAAACCAAATGACCCTTTTCATCCTTATAAGTCAGGAGACCTCCACATCCTTTTCCTCCATTTTCCAAAGAAAAGACAGAAAAGCCTGACCTTTTCTCCCAGAATATTAATATTAATATGCAGCTTTTAGTATCTTACAACAGCTTTTGGCCAGAAGCTGAGACTCGAGCTCTTGAATCTGCAGTTGTTTCTCCAACAATTGCTGGTGCAAACTTTCAGCTTCCAGAGCAAACTGCAACTCGGAACCAGTAATTCCTTCTCCAGTGCTCACTCCAATTCCAGCCTTTTCTGCTATTCGCTTTGCAGTTCATACTGAAGCTTTCTACCTCGGGCAGCTTCTCGCACAGAACTCCTAGTTTCCTCTTGAGTAAAGAACAGTCAACCCTGGCCAGATGGCTTGGTTGGTTAAAGCGGCCTCCCAATAGGCAAAGGTTGCTGGTTCAGTCCCGGGTCAGAGAACATACAGATAGATATGTAAATTCCAAACTGCCCTCTTGATGTTCTGCTTATCTGTCAGACCTCACCCTTACTAGACTACCGCCCCTGAGACAAAGGAATTCCAAAAAGCTGAGAAGTTGCCCCAAGGTGGGGCTCCGGACATACCAGGCCTTTTTAAATTTTTTTTTAAAGATTTTATTTATTCATTATAGAGAGGGGAGAGAGAGAGAGAGAGAGAGAGAGAGAGAGAGAGAGAGAGAGAGAAGGGGAGGAGCAAGAAGCATCAACTCCCATATGTGCCTTGACCAGGCAAGCCCAGGGTTTTGAACCAGCAACCTCAGCATTTCCAGGTTGACGCTTTATCCACTGTGCCACCACAGGTCAGGCCCATACCAGGACTTCTGATTCAACACCCACATGCTCCAAGCCCCCAAGGAGGAGCATTCTGGACATACCTGAACTTTTGCCTCAGTATCCCCTCAGGCTCTCCCAAACACTATGTAACTTGCCCCTAGTCTTTAACTGGCACTCTTCTCCCGGGAGAAGTGCCCAGCAGGGTTCCTTTCTTCCTTTCAATAAAGCCTGTGACTCTGGTCTTTTGGACTCCCATGGATTCCAACACAGAAGCATATCGATGGTTCTGTCTGTTGGTCAAATGAGTTTGTAAATATGATATATGTATTTGCTCACTTGTGGTTTGTGTTGGGTGTGGGGGACGGACTGTGGGCAGGCAGGGTCGTTGTAGCCTAGGGTTTAGTTTTAAGACTGGGCTTTTCCCCACACCCTTGACTGATTGTATGATCTGGGTGATGCACTCTCATGAGGAATCCAATTATGCCTCAGATAAGTGGCTTTGTATCAGAGACTTCCTTGTTTGTATATTGGATTAGGGGTTTTTGGTTTTCTACACTATAAAGTGGGACAGACCAGGAGCTTGCTCACACAGTTCCTGCAATCACAATTGCAGGGGCTTCCCTGATCCCTTGCCCTTCATGGGAAAAGCTGGTTTTCTGCTTTTCCCTTGTCTTCTTTTGTGGTTTGCCTGTCTTGGTGAGACACCAATAAATAGGATGGCCCACCATCCTCCAACTCCGCCATTTCTTTACCGTCTGCCCGAATCCAAAGGGAACCTGCTTGTGAATGGCCACGATGGCAGCTCCTGGCCTTATGCTGTCTCTTCCTCACTCTTCCCCTTCTTCTCTCTCTAAAAATCAATAAATAACAATAAATTAAAACAACAACAACAACAACAACAAAAAACATGCAGCCCACGGCCCCTAAAAGGACAGCCATGGGGAGCCAGAACAGCAACCAGTCCTCTACCCCACCCCTCAAGGGTGGCAGCTCCATAGGGATCTCTGAACCCTGCTGCAAACTACGCCAGTTGTAAGGCCAGGAGCCGCTATCGTGGCCATTCACATGCAGGTTCCCACTGGATTCGGGCAGACGGTAAAGAAACGGTGGAGTTGGAGTATGGTGGGTGTTGGGCAAATAAGTTTTAAAAAGTGATATATCTGTTTGCTCGCTTATAGTTTGTATTGAGTGTGGGGGACAGGCTGTAAGCAGGCCAGGTCATTATAGCCTAAGGCTTAGTTTTAGGACTAAGCTTTTCCCCACACCCTTGACTGATTGCATGATGTGGGATGGTGCACTCTCATGACTCCGACTTCGCCATTTCTTTACTGTCTGCCCGAATCCAATGGGAACCTGCATGTGAATGGCCATGATGGCGGCTCCGGGCCTTACAGTGGGCCATCCTGTTTATTGGTGTCTCACCAAGACAGGCAAGACACAAGAGAAGACAAGGGAAAAGCAGAAAAACTGCTTCTCCCATGAAGGGCAAAGGATGAGGGAAGCCCCTGCAATGCTGATAGCAGGAACCAAGAGAGCGAGCCCCTGGTCTGTCCCCATTTTATAGTGTAGAAATCAAAACCTTTAATCCAGTATACAGTTGTAAGGTACCAAAAAGCAGAAAATTGATATTAATATTCTGGGAGGGAAGATCAGGCTTTCTTATCAGGCTTTCCTGTCCCATCCTTCCTCTGGGGAGGGGAGGGAGAAGAATGTAGAAGTTTCTGGCTTGCAAGAACAATGAGTCATTCAGTTTTAAATCTAAAATAAAGGTTAACTGAGAAACTTCTCTTTCAATAGGAGGCAGAATTTACCTACCACCTTGCATTGATTGTAGTTCCTCCCCTTTCCTGGAATCTTGAGAGCAAAATACCTCTAGGCTAGTGAGGAAAGATGAACCCTAAAAGATTTGTAAATGTCTTTAATTGTGTTACCTTGAAATTCTTAATGTTTCTGTGTATCCCCTAAACAAATGTTGTCAGCCATGCCATGATGTCATGCTCTCCCCCACCTGCCTGTGTGTGATCAAGGGTATATAAGCAGCCCCTGAACTATTTTTGGGACTGCACGATTTGGGTCTGATGCCTCGTGTCAGCCATATGCGACCGGCATATTTAATAAATCTCCTCCTCTAATAAAACTCTTCAAAATTCATCTGGACTGGGTGTCTCTACGTGAACTTGATGAAATGAGGTACAGTGCCTTTCAGAATCTGGAGTGCGGTACTTTATAACAATACAAATAAGGAAGTCTCCGATACAAAGTCACTTATGTGAGGCATAAATGGGATTCCTCATTAGAGGGCACCACCCCCTGTTATGCAATCAGTCAAGGGTGTGGGCAAAAGCTTAGTTTTAAAACTAAGCCTTAGGCTATAATAACTTTGCCAGCTTACAGCCTGTCTCCCACACCCAAAGCGAGCAAACATACATGTCATATTTAAAAACTTATTTGACCAACACTGTCCCTTCCAATAAACAGCATCTCTAGGTGGCAGTCAGTGATCTTTAAAAAATTTATCTCCTGGGATATGCCAAATTCACCTGACGTGAAGCAAAGAGCTCATGGGGGCACATGAGGCTCTGGCCAGTACCGAGCACCAGGCCCAGGTCCCTGGGGTGGTCCTGTGTGGGCTGCTTTGGATTCCTGCCAGCTACGAGGTAAACACTGACCCAAACCATTTCCGGCTTCCGGGGTCTCCTGATATCGTCTTGTGGCTTCCATGGTCTGTGCCATGAATTTTCCTGAAGTGAGAAAACACTTCACATGATGTCATGAAAGCTCAAATGCTGAAAACCAAAAGAGAAGACAATTGAGCAAACTTACAGACTATTGTATTAGCAGTGTGGCACCCCTGTCTGGCACACCTGCCTAACACATGTTCCCCATAGTGTTGATTGATGCTCATAGCCTCTTTATAAGAGAAAAAGCCTGTCATATAGTAACAAATACTAATATTATATTAACAATTATTATTAGTTATAATAATATGATATTGATATAATATAGAAAACAGAGAGAGAATTCAGTATTTCCTCCAGCATGGTTGATTAACATTTCATTTTCTCCTGTATAATTTCAGAAACATTCAATCACACAACTTGTTACTGAGAGGTCCAAACTGTTTTATATCATTGCCAAATTTGGACAAATGTTTATCAAGTTTTTTTTCATTCATAAAAGAACAGCGGGATTGCAGGTGATTCCCACACATCACTTGAGCCCTTGTTGGGGTTTTGAAAAGGGTCTGAGCACGTGAGGATCCTGAATGTGGAGTTTCCTGAGCCTTAAGGTGGCAGATGTGCTCCTGTGCTGAGGTCCAGCCTTTAGGTCCCTGTCAAATGGGGCAGGAGCTCCCATCACACATCGGTCTTGAGGGGCCTGTGTGTGTCTCTGACCCAGAAATCCTCAGACCCTTGAGGGCAAACACTTGTGCAATCCATGTCCCCAAAAAGCCCTTAGAACAAAGGGCTTTAGTGCTCAGCTTTCTCCCTGGGCTCCACTCTCCACTGGAGTTGGATCTAAATGACTTTCTCTCTTGCCAGCATTTGAGTGGTCTAAAGAAAATTTAAAAATTATCATTTCCCAGAAAGTTCAGTAATTTCAGCTGGAGAGTAGGTCGCCCCAGTCACCAGGACCAGCTCTGACCACGATGGCTCCTGGGTGACCTCCCTCTCGACTTAAACATCATCTGTAAGGTGAACACTTTCAGAGTCACATCTGGACAAGCCTCTCAACCACTGGTGGCCTCGGCAAATCCAACTTCGGAGCTCAGGTAGAGGTGAGAAATAATGGTTTCTCAGCCCCCTTCACACCCCTTACAACCTGTGGGGCCAGGGTCCACTTCCTGCCTTGGCCAGAACTCACTGGCCCACGGCTTCCTGTGCGGGGTCCTCAGCCCCACCTACCACACAGCTGGTCATTTCCCTCCCTGACCCGGGGACCTGGACCCCTCTGCCCTGTCAGATGCAGACATGCTGCCCCTGCTGCTGCTGCCCCTGCTGTGGGGGGGTGAGTGGGCCCAGGGAGGGGGGAGGGGCAGTTGAGAGAGGGGCCAAAACTGCAGTTGAGACCCTGTGTCCCCACAGGGTCCCTGCAGGAGAAACCAGGCTATAAGCTCCGAGTGCAGGAATCGGTGAGGGTGCAGGAGGGTCTGTGCGTCCATGTGTCCTGCTCCTTCTCCTACCCGCGGAGTTTGGTCCATTCCCCCAGCACACTCTACACCTACTGGTACCTGCGTGGAGACAGGTCATATTACAATGATCCTGTGGCCACAAACAACCCACGCAAACCAGTGATGAGAGACACCCAGGGCCGATTCCTCCTCGCGGACCCCAGGAACAACGACTGTTCCCTGAGCATCAGAGACGCCAGGATCAGCGACACAGGAACCTATTTACTCCGAGTGGAGAGAGGAACTTCTGTGAGATACAGTTACCAAGATAAGAAGCTGAGTTTGCAGGTGACAGGTACTGGAGGGGCCCAGGGGAGGACCCTGAGACATGGGACCCAGAGTTAGAATGGGAATAGGACACTGGGACACTTCCTGTCCAGACCTTGCGCCCAGGATTGTCTCATGAGATAAGATAGTGGTGAGCTTGGGTCTTGAGGCATGGGTTTCTTTCAGGGCCACACTCTGGGTCCCTCCCCAGGTGCCCAATCACCTCCCTGTCTCCCCTTCAGTCCTGACAGAGAAACCCGACATCCATATTCCGGAGCCTCTGGAGGCCGCCACCCCACACAGCTGACCTGCAGCCTGCCAGGGGCCTGCGAAGGGGGAAGTCATCTCACCTTCTCCTGGGTGGGGGGTGCTCTTGACTCGGTGAATCTAAAGACTCCTGGCTCCTCGGTGCTCACTTTCACCTCAAGGCCCCAGGACCATGGCACCAACCTCACCTGTCTGGTGACACTTGTAGGAGCTTGTGTGACCACACAGAGAAGCATCCAGCTTAATGTGTCCTGTGAGTGCTAAAGGGATGGCTAGATTTCTGAGGGAAGTGGACTGGGGTTTGTGTGTGTGAATATGTGTGTGTGTGTATGTGTGTGTGTGAGTGTGTGTGTGTGTGTGTGTGTGTAGGGTAGAACAAGCTAAGAAAACACTCGTGCATGGATCTGAGTGCAGGTGGGGAGGGGTCAGAGGACAGCAAGCCCACCTTCCTGGTTCCTACCATCCTCCTTGGGTTCAGGGTGACTTCCATCCGCTCCTTCCCTCTTAAGCGGGGCCATGTCTTTCTGTCCCAGGTGCCCCCCGGAACCTCAACATAGGCATCTCCTTCAGAAATGTTACAGGTAGGAGGAACCTAGCTTTTCTGAGGCTGAGATTCTGGGCCCCTGAGATCCCCATGGGACTGAGGGGGGCATCACAGTTCCAGTGGGATCAGACCTGAGAAAGTGAGGATGAAAATCATCACCTTCCCTCCTTCATCTTGTGATGTTTTCATCTGTGTTCCACACCTCCGCCCCTGCATTTCTCTCCCCAAAGCCCTGAAGATTCTGCAGAACACCTCCTCCCTGCCCATCCCGGAGGGCGAGGCTGTGGGCCTATTCTGTGAGGCCAACAGTAACCCCCCTGCAGAGCTGAGTTGGTTCCAGGGGTCCCCAGCCCTGAACGCCACCCCCATCTCTAGCACTGCAACCCTGGAGTTGCCCCGCGTGGGGACTGCAGAAGAAGGGGAGTTCTCCTGCCGGGCTGGGCACCCGCTGGGGTCCCAGACTCTCTCTCTCAGTCTCTCTGTGGTCTGTGAGTGTGGGGACACCTGGGGGCAGGTCACCTGGGACCTGGGAGGGCAGAGGCACCCCTAACCCTGCTCCTCCCTCCCCACAGACCCCCCGCAGCTGCTGGACCCCTCCTGCTCCTGGGAGGACCACGGTCTGCACTGCAGCTGCTCCTCCCAAGCCCAGCGGGCCCCCTTCCTGCGCTGGTGGCTGGGGGCGGGGCTGCTGGAGGGGAACCACAGCAATGCCTCCTGCAGGGTCACCTCCCGCTCAGCGGGGCCCTGGGCCAACAGCTCCCTGAGCCTCAGCCAGGAGCTCAGCGCCGGCCTCAGCCTCAGCTGCGAGGCCAGCAATGTCCACGGGGCCCAGAGCGCCGCTGTCCTGCTGCTGTCAGTTCAGGGGCTCTAGTGGGGGACAGGCTTAGAGAGAGGAGTGGGTCACAGAGAAGATAGAGCTGGGGGGTGATTGCTAGAACAGGGCCTTCCATCTCCTGTCTGAGCAGAACCTACAGCGGGTTCTGCAAGGAGGTGGGGAGACAGGAGACTGAGACCTGTGTTGGGTGGTCTCACACCCTCTCCTCTGCAGGGAAGTCCGTGTCCAGGGCGGGAGTGGTTCCTGCGGCTCTTGGAGGTGCTGGTGTCATGGCCCTGCTGTCCCTGTGCTTGTGTCTCCTGTTCCTTTACATGTAAGTCTGTGTCCCGGGGATACAGGGAGCTGGGTTATAAGGGAGAATAGAGAACACTGGAATCCCACAAAAACAGAGCAGAGTACATCCAGAGGAGACTTCTGATGGGGAGGGGGAACGCAAAGAGGTAACAGCTTGTGTGAGGTAAAATTCTCACATATTTAAAGTGTACAGATCAATGACTTTTAATTTAGTCAGAGTTGGGAACCTGTTATCACAATCAATATTAAAACTGTTTTATTTAACCAAAATGATTTAAAAAAAAGCATAAAGAAACTTTACATCCCTCAAATATCACCCTCCCCCCATCCCTGCCCCAGCCCAGTCACCACTGACCGATGTCCTGTCTCAGGACCTGCCCATTCTGCACAGTTCATGTGAATGGACTCAATCAGTACATGGTCCTTTGTGACTGACTTCTTTCACAGAGCATGGTATTGTCAAGGTTCTTGTGTCAGTACTTTCTTATTTCCAAATAATATTCCATGGCATGGATGAGGCATATTTACTTGTGCATTTATTTATTGATGGACATTTGGGTTGTTTCTCTTCCCTGTTTATCATGAACAACACTGTAGTGATCTCTCTTGTACAAGTTTCAGCATGTAAGAGGGGCCTTTCATGATGAAAATTCAGTCTTGGTCACCCGGGGAATGTAGTACTCACTTGCATGTCAGGAGGGTCTCCGAGTCTGGTCCCAGGGTCTGGGTGCCTCAGTCATCCTGTCAGGGAGTGGGGGCCGCTGCCCACCTGTGCCTGAGCCACTCTGGCTGCTGACTTCTTCCCTTAGAGTGAGAGCCCGCAGGAAGCCAGCAGCCGGGAGACCCAAGATCAGGGATGGTGAGGACCCTGTGGTGGGAACAGCCACTTGGGTGAGTGGTGGGGTGTCATCTCATGCAGTGTGGGGGGCTGGGCATCTCCCTTCAATGAGTCCAGACCGAGCTCCTCAGCATCTCCCTAAACTCACCCCTCTGTGGTCAGCCGGACAGACAGATGGAAACTGACTTCCCCTCCTTCCCCTCCATCTCCCGGAGCCCATGGTCAGCCTCCTGCCCACCCTGCTGACCACTGAGCCCACCTCCCTCTGCTGAGTACAGGCTTCCGGAACCATCTCCCCAAAAATGTTACTTTCTACCTACTCTGAAAATATTACATCCTCTCTCTTCACCTCAGTTACCCTATCTGTAAATGGGGTTATTAAGAGTATCATTCATACTGTTTATGAAGAAGAAATGTGTGTGATCAGTAAACCCTCAATATGCTCTCATCAATTGTAGTGTTACAAAATTTTAAATAAGTGAGTGAATTGGTGAGTTCATAAGAACTGATGTGGAATAAAGGGATGAATAAAAGAGATTCATCAGCCTGATTGTTGGTGGCTCAGTGGTTAGAGCATCAACCTAGGATGCTGAAGTCACACGTTTGTAATCCCAAGGTTGCCGGCTTGAGCTCAAGCTCACCGGCTTGAGTGAGGGGTCATTGGTTTGAGGCTGGGATTATTCATATAATCCCAAGGTTATTGGTTTGAGCACAATGATCTCTGGTGTGAAGGTTAAGGTCACTGGGTTGAAGGTCAAGGTCACTTGCTTGAGCCCAAGGTTGCTGGCTTGAGCAAGGGGTCAATGGCTCAGCTGGAGCCCTCCAGTCAAGGCACGTATGAGAAACAATGAACAACTAAGGTGCCTCAACTACGAGTTGATGCTTCTTATCTCTCTCCCTTTCTGTCTCTGTATCTCTCTCTAGCTTAAATTAAAAAAAAAAAAGTTTTATCAGCCCTACTTCCCCACAGGACCATGTTTGCCTTATTCTCTGACTCCCTTCTCTCCCGTTCACTCAGGGTTTCAAGCAAAAGCCTGGGCCACACAGGCCCCCAGACCAAGCGGCACTTGCTGGGGATGCGCCTCCATCAGGGGAGAAGCAGGAGCTCCAGGGCACCAGCCTCAGCTTTCATGAGATAAGGCCACGGGAGCCTCAGGACCAGGAGGCCACCAGCTCCCCTGAGTACTCAGAGATCAAGAAGACAAGCAAGTGAAGACTCGCTCAGAGCTTGGTCCTGGCCGCAGGCATCACGGCCTCTCGGGGGAAGAAGTCAGGAGTAACTGATGCAGCAGGAGGAGACCTTGTGACAATATCAACATTAACTCCTGTGTGAGCATCCCCAGGCAGGGCAGAGAAGACAGGTGACGGGATGACAGTGACTTGTCTCACATGCAGGCTTCAGTGCTCCCTAAGGCATTGTCATGAGGTGATTCACTTCATTTCCGCCCCTCAATTTCCCTTTCTGTACAGCAGAGCCCAAGCATGCCATTCAAAGGTGGTTGTGAGCATGAAATAATAAATCAACACAGAAGTTAACCAACAGAGTGCCCGATCTAGGCGTGTGCTCAGGGCTTGCTGGTCTCTCTTTTCTTGAACAGAAAGGTCCTGCTGGCAAGTTCTTCTGAACCTCAGGGTGACCAGCTATAGACGACAGGTTGTGAACATGTTGGTGTCATTTGTCATCCCAGAGTTCTTCAAAGCCTCCCCAAGGGAAGCCCAGCCTCTCTCCCTGGTGGTCAATTTATGATAAGGTATCTTATCTTCTCTCTGGGGTCATGTGGACTCACTTTACCTGTACGTTCTTCCAATACCTACTGACTGCCAGTTCCTTCCCTGTCCCATTTACGGGGCCCCCACAGGGGTCTTTCCAATTGCCTGTGTACTGCAAGCAAAAGCTGACTGGGCATTTTATCCCCAATTAGGAAGAAGCAAGAAGGAAGCCCTTTTTGCAGGAGATGGCGTGGGAGGTAAAGGAATGGCTGTTAGGACCATAGAGCTCTGTTGTAATCATGGAGTATTTCCCACAGGGCTTTCGCACTACACAGGGTATGAGAGCGCCTCCTACAGGCCCTCCTGATTCCTGTCTGGGTTAAGGTCTCCCTGGTAAATTTGATCAAGCCAGAGAGCTTACCCTAACTGTCTCCTACACAAGCCCCTTCCTGACTTTCTGACCTTGGACCATGTATTATAGGCATTTCCCCCTGGCATTTTTCTACTCACCCAGATTCGTGGGTTTTCTCTTGTGCTGCAGTAAATGTCTTTGTACAATTATCGTTATGCCCCACCCCACCTCATTAAGGGCCCCCTTATCACCCTGCCGGGTTCTCCTGAGTGGAAACACACGCCATTCCCTCTCACCTTGCTGGGGTTCTGACATTCCTCTCTGACACGCTTGGGTAGACACCCTGCTCACTCTCTTTGAGACCTCTCATTCTGGAACCACTCTGCACAGATACACACCTTGTTCTGCCACACCTGGTGGCTTTTAAGGTCAGTGGATCAGAGAAGGAAGAGAAAGAAAGGAAAATGAAAGACAGGAATGAGCAGAGAAGGGAAGAAAAGGAGAAGAGTGAATTCTGGATATGACTGAATGGCTACATCTGACTGGGTGTGGGGTGTGAGAGAAGGCGGGGAGACAGAGTGACTGAGGAGTTGGAAAATGGGTTAAGGTCTCCTGAGATGGAGAAAGCTGTGGGAAGAGCAGGGAGCAGAAATCTAGGGGAAAGTTGGGACACAGGAGTTAGAGACCCACATTAGCTACCCAAGCAGGCAATTAAATTCATGAATGGGGAGCTCTGGGGAGAGATTGAGGATGAAGTTATACATGTGGGAGTTATCAATATGGGCTATCACGTAAGACCTTTGGGCTGGAAGAGGTTGCTTTGGGGATGAGGTAAAGACGGCACAGAGAAGTGGTCCAAGGACTGAGTCCCGGGGTTGAGGAGTGTTTGATAATGAAACACTTCACTTGTTTTTGTTTATACGTGATCTGATAGATAGGAAGGTATCTAGAATTCTAGGTTAAGAAAATAAATCTTATATATAAGTTTATTTTTGTTGCAAAAGATACCTGAAATTTACAAGTGGCTTTTTTTTGGTGGGGGGCTGTAGGGAAGTGATATACATAGTCTCCTTTGATTTACCTAAATAAAGATTTATTTTTAAAAAAGATTTATGAGGGGTGTGGAGAAAAGCGAACACTCCTGCACTGCTGGTGGGAATGCAGACTGGTGCAGCCACTGTGGAAAACAGTATGGAGATTCCTCAAAAAATTAAAAATCTAACTGCCTTTTGACCCAGCTATTCCACTTTTAGGAATATACCCTAAGAACACCATAGCACTGTCCCAAAAGGAGAAATGCACCCCCATGTTTATGACAGCATTGTTCACAATAGCGAAGATCTGGAAACAGCCCAAGTGTCCGTCAGTGGACGAATAGATTAAAAAGCTTTGGTACATATATACTATGGAATACTACTCAGCCATAAGAAATGATGACATTGGATCATTTACAACAACATGGATGGAACTTGATAACATTATACTGAGTGAAAGAAATAAATCAGAAAAAACTAATAACTATATGATTCCATACATAGATGGGACATAAAAATGAGACTTGGAGACATGGACAAGAGTGTGGTGGTTATCGGGGGAGGGGGGAGAAGAAAGGAGAGGGAAGGGAGTGGGGTGAGGGGAGGGGCACAAAGAAAACCAGATAGAAGGTGACGGAGGACAGTTTGACTTTGGGTGATGGATATGCAACATAATCAAATGTCAAAATAACCTGGAGATGTTTTCTCTGAACATATGTACCCTGATTTATCAATGTCACCCCATTAAAATTAATAAAAAAAAAGATTTATGAGGACTTCTGGTCAAAACAGAGGATTATATAGATGCTGTGCATACCTTCTCCCATGACCACATCAAAATTACAACTAAATTATAGAACAACCATCATTATAAAAGTAATTGTAACATTTCTATATGTTTCCACTCCTAGGTAATATCCTTTTGTCCCTGGACTGTGTGTGTGTGTGTATGTGTGTGTGTGTGTGTGTGTGTGTGTGTGTAATATATATACTATATATATAATAATGTATATATGTATATATAGTATGCATGTATGCATATATATAATTAATTTAACTTACTGGACGTTTCTATTGCTAGTAATTTACTTGGAATTTTTGCATCAACATTCATTTGGAAGCTTTATCTATAGTTTCCATTTTTGCATTATCACATTAGGTTTTATATTATGTGCTGCTGGCTCTATGCAGATAATGTGAAGCTTTTTAATTCAATCTTTAGTTTACATTGAATCATAATTTTCCATTTGTTGGTAGTTTAAAATAATGTCATATAATTCTGTCAGTTTATTTTATAGTTATTCAGCTAGTTAACATGGTCATTCCATCTTCAGAATGGTTTTGTAATTTATTTATTTATTAAAAAGGATCCACTTTCTTTTTTTTTTTACTTTTATTAATTTTTAGAGAGGAGAGAGAGTGAGAGAGTGAGAGAGAGAGAGAGAGAGAGAGAGAAGGGAGAGGGAGGAGTAGGAAGCATCAACTCCCATATGTGCCTTGACCAGGCAAGCCCAGGGTTTTGAACGGGCAACCTCAGCATTCTAGGTCGATGCTTTATCCACTGCACCGCCACAGATCAGGCCTGGTTCTGTAATTTATGTGTTCCTGAAAAGTCATCCATTCATCTGAAGCTTTCCAGTTAGGAGCCAGGAACAGAACCAAGGATCCATAAACAATTCGTTTCCTCCAGAGCTGCCCCCTTCCCTCACCACTGTCACCTTTGGTTCTTTCCCCTGCAGCCCGGGGATTGTCCTGGTCGTGGACTCTATGCCACTGGGTTTTACTTTCTGTGTGCCAAGTATTGTGTTGTATGCTTCTAAGTACTTTTTATTTTTACTTGTCATTATTTTCTCTTTAATTATTTCTCCTAGACTTTCTTTTATAATTTTTATTTTTTTAATTTTTTTATTCATTTTTTTTAGAGAAGAGAGAGAGAAAGAAGGGGGGAGGAGCAGGAAGCATCAACTCCCATATGTGCCTTGACCCGGTAAGCCCAGGGTTTTGAACTGGTGACCTCAGCGTTCCAGGTCGACGCTTTATCCACTGCGCCACCACAGGTCAGGCCTCTCCTAGACTTTCGAGTTTTGTTTTCATTCTGTTGTCTAATCATTGCTTTGATCTAAAAAGAAATTCTTTAATTACCTTATAAATGGGAAGGTGCTACAGTTTAGAGTCTTTTTTGTTTCATAAGGTTAAACGGTTAAAATATTCCTTATAGTTTTCCCCATGCTATATTTATTTCCTTTGCCGGGGTCCAGCCCCGGGGGGGATCCAGGGGTCCCACAGGAGGAGACGGCGTCGGCGAAATCGAGTGAGAGAGCCGAATTCTTTTCTTTCTCTTTATTCTCTAGTTAGCATTTACTGCCAGGCATCTCTACCAAATGCTAGTACAGCTCCTTTTTTATACACACACACCAAGTTACAATTACATGGTATTAATCATTGCTTCTGTTTCACTATGTTTACATGTTTCCAGATAACAGTTAATTTATATCTATAAACTACAAATCAGGTGGCAAATCATTCAAAGTACAATTAAAAAATAACTTGAATAGCGATAACATCGGTAAAAGCTTTTAAAGGATTAGTACTAACTAATAACTCAACTTTACTGTTGTTGTGAGTCAAGGGGCAGAGAGAGATTAACAGACAAAATCATTAAGGACTAGCAAATGACCACCGCTTGCTCAGGCAAATGGCCTTGAGTTTATGCAGTGTCCTAACTTTCCTCACAAGATAACAAAAGGCTTGCCCATTAAGAAATTGACATAACATTAAGAGTAACTTTTACTTAAAGATATATAGAGTGCACTCGCAAGATAGCTTAGTAGCAACATAATTTCAGAAGACATTAATTGCTATTGCTTCTATGGATGCCCCCCCCCCATACCTCTCATTATCAGAAGAAAGAATTTTTGGGAAAGTTTATAAATCTCATGAGTGTCTCACTGAGAAAGTCCAGCAACTGCCTTCAGTCATAAAACAATTCTCTTAGCAAAACATTCTTTTCTTGCTGACTGCATTCCCATCCCAGGCCATGCAACGGGCCATTCCATAACACCTTACCTAAGATTCTATTGTCTAGTCAAACTTTATTTATTTACTATATTCACACACTAGTTAAGTTCTAACTATATTCTTCTCAGAGTGTACCACTATCTGCAGATCAAATAAGCAAGAAGAAAGGAAAGTTTCTCTACTCTATCACCTGAAAAGGCTAGGGAGGAAAAATGATGAATTAAGTGAAGGCCGAAAGGTGCTCTGCACAGCCACTGCCTTCTACCCATACACAAGTCACAATCTATTCTTTCTAACATGATTAAGAAGAAATTCTCCTACAAACTTAACCCTTTATGAGGGATATCATAGCCAGCCTCTTATGTTTATGAGCCCAGATCAAGGGGCTTACAGGCTTTTCTGTGGAACTTACACCTTCTGTCTCATTTCCAAAGAAATTACTACAAATCTACAGGGAAAGTACGGTACTATTATCCCTGTGCCACAAATAATAGCACACACCCAGAAAAAGGGGGGATATAAGGCCAGATTAATTAAAAAAATCAAAGGGGGAAGTATCGTGCCTTTCCTTTTGCGGTGACTTTGTCACCCCGCAGCCATTGGTCTTCACTGCAGTGACTTTGTCACCCCACAGCCATTGGTCTTCACTGCAGTGACTTTGTCACCCCGCAGCCATTGGTCTTCACTGCAGTGACTTTGTCAATCAGCAGTTTTTGATCTTCTTCTGCTGTGACCTTGTCAGCCAGCAGTTGTGGGTCTTCTCCTGCTGTGACCTTGTCAGCCAGCAGTTGTGGGTCTTCTGCTGCTGTGACCTTGTCAGCCAGCAGTCATTGATCGGCTCCCGACATCTCCCCCTTTTTTATTATTTAAATAAAGCTTTTGTATTTTCACCGCTATTTCCCTGTGATTGTTGTTTAAAAGTCGGAACATGACTGGAAGGACAAGAAGAGTGATAATTGCCACAGCTATTATTATGCCTATATCAGTAGCCAGAGAGGTCAGGCCATGCATAGAAAACATACTTTTAATGTTTTCAACAAATTGATCAGCTACTTCTGAGGCAGAGACTAAAGAGCCTGAATGTCCTAAGTTTTGTATCTGCTGATGTAATTCCCTCAAATCTAAACTAATATCACTATTATTCCATACACCTAACAAATGATTCTGTACATTATTCCATGCTATGATAGACTGATTGTATTCTAAAGGAGTCACACATATCCACCTGAATCCTGCATGGCATCTAAGAGTCATTCTAGCTTTCATAGCTAACAGCTCATTACATATGTGAATAAAAGCCTCCTCTAAAGCATTCACTTTCATTTCTAACTTCCTATCTATAGTCTCCTGTACTGCTAATGCAAGAGATATATTACGAGATAAACTATTCACATGATTTGCAGTGTGAACTGATTGAGCTAAAGCAGTGGTGGAAGCAGCTACAGATCCTATAATAGCAATAAGAGCAGTAATTCCCAAAATCAATTCGGCAACAAATCGCTTTCCTCGATGGTGAGCAAGCGCTTCAGAAGCAGCCTGTAGTGCATGCAACCCTGGGTCATCATACCAAGGCTGAGACAGACTAACAGGTAACATCACATAAGGTGGCTGCCGCAAAATAAACATAACTTGAGCTTTGGTGTCATAAGATAGACAGTTTGTTAAAACACAGCGAGAGAAGGAAATGCTAAACATAGAATTATAAGTACTAACAGAAAGATTACTGTCCATTGTAGCAATCAAGAGTACATAAGGAGCCTGTACACAAGCCTGAACAAAAATATTCTGAGCAGGATAAGGGTAAGGCCTAACCAAATATGCTGGTGCAGCAGCTGCAATTAGCTGCCAAAGCTTTGTTTGATACCTGGTGGTTAATTCATCCTGATAAGTCAGCTGTGCAGGTATCCATCCAGCAGACTGCCAACGTGTGACGATTTTATTTAAAGGATTATATTTATCTGACCAACTGTAATCGTCTCTCATTTTCTGCACTAATTTTCTATAATCATATTCAAAATAAGGACTAGACCAATCTTGTACAGTGAAATTAACAGTATATGCAGTATAATTCATATAATTGTAATATGCACATTCTTGCCATGGGGGAAAACCAAATCTATTCTCCACAGACCACCAGTAAGGCTCTTGAGTTGCCTTTTTTTGGAGGATAAAGTTTACATGGGTGAAATCCCTTAGGAGGCAATGTAACAGGATTATACTCATGGGTGTCAGGGCCTCCAGGCATTAAAATTGTGAGAGACCATAAGTCTCTTGTAATGTGTCCAGGTTTATTACTTTTAGGAGAGTCAGTCAAAATAGTCTTAAGTGTAGTAGAAAAACACCCAGAAATCTTGTGAGTATTATTAAACATAAAACGTATAGGTACCTTATCCGTTTTTCCATGAAATGAGAAATTTGAATCAGTTTTATGCATAATAAAAGAACTACATGATCCTCCCAAAAACTTAGTATGATTATTAAACACAGGTATATCATCTCCTCCCCAAGTAACAGGCTTAACTAATGGTGGATTTGGAATATAAGCCCAAAAAGATTTGTTTTGTCCAATAGCTTCAACATTAAGTACCTGAATTGAAAGTACAGCTAGCATAGCAATAAACATATTAACAGGGTTACGATGTATATTTTGTTGACGACAAATTGAATCAGCCCTTTCAGTCAATGCCTTCAACTGGTCCCAGGTTGGTGGGTTGACAGTTCGAGTAGAGTGAATCATCCGTTGACTATGATAGGGAGGTCGTCTAGCTTCCTGTAGTGACAATCGCTGTATCCCTCGAGTAACAGGATTATACAAAGAGTTCCTTGATGGCGTTTGCTGGAAAGTCACTGGTGATGCGGGTGGCACAGGAGTCTCCTTCTGGCTGGGAGGGGGCAGCAGATTTCTAGAAGTCTTAGTGGGATAAATTACTGATTGTCTTTTTAGAAATTGCAGCAGTGGGCAAGCAGGAAGATGAAATAAAACCTGCCCTGTAAAATTACTAAAAGCAATCTGAATTTAGATTCACAAATTTTTGACAAAGCGTGGGACTGTTTTTCATTCCCTGGGGCAATACCTTCCATTGATATCTCTCATAAGGTTGTTTAAAATTTTCTGATGGCAGACTAAATGCAAACCTTCGACAATTCTGTGTAGCTAATGGTATAGTAAAAAAGCAGTCCTGTAAATTTATAACAATTACACTGTAGCTATGAGGCACCGCAACTGGTGAGGGGTTTAAGGGTTCTTATTTACCTATATAAATC
The DNA here is from genome assembly GCF_036850995.1 of Saccopteryx leptura. Classification (NCBI taxonomy): domain Eukaryota; kingdom Metazoa; phylum Chordata; class Mammalia; order Chiroptera; family Emballonuridae; genus Saccopteryx; species Saccopteryx leptura. The sequence continues at coordinate 69,060,378 of NC_089505.1, forward strand.
ATTTCCGTATATCTGGAACTATTTAGAAAAAGACAAAACAGCGTTATTAGCTGGATTAAACAAAAGAGAGTAAAAGTCTGCAGAAGAAATAGGTTCAGCATCTCCTGTAGGATTCCAGCATCTCTCAGCTGTTGAATAATCCTGTATATCAGCATTTAAAAGAAATTTTTTAAAGTAAGAAGCATGATAAAAAAGATTTGCAGGAATTTCAGTATATGAGTTTTCTATATTCATAAAAACATTTCTACTTCATTAATTAACAGGCAATTTAAAGAACACATTAAAGCTGGAAAACTCTAGTGACTTTTATTATTTTTCTATAGTAAAAAAATCTATACCTTTGTTAGGCAAATCTACTCTGCTTCATGCTCTGCAGCAGCAGCAAGCAGCCTGAAGCTTGAAGCAGTTTAGTCAAAATTAACAAGTCTTTAGGATTCATATTTCATATTATTTAAATTTAAATGAGCGCGCTTTACTTGTTTCAATTAAAATTATAAATTGGTAGGGATGATATTTTTATAATATTAGAGCCGGCATATTCAATTTTTGCATGCAAGAACTTAAAAAATCACATTTAGACAACATTAAACAAAGACCAAACACAAACAAGAATCAGACAAAGTAGACAAATCAGACAAATTAGAGAGAAACCCGGGATTTTAGAGATTAGAATATGGCCTGCTTGATTTTTACACAGGGCAATTTTGACTGGAACATATTGGATAGAAACTAAACAGAACTCTCTCTTGAAAAGTTTCAAGAACGGCCGTTTATGAGATTCTGTTTAGCCATATCCAAACAGGTGTTCCCTTTTCCCTCTTTTCAGGCATAGAACAGGAAAGAAATAAAATGAGTTGAGAGAAAGAGGAGAACAAAAAAAACTGTAATTTTTCCAAACTCTTAAGTCCTTCTATTTTACTAAAGAAAATCAGATAATAACACAACTTTAAAACTCATCTCAGTTTTCTAATCATTCTTTACTTCTAATAGCTGCTGCAACCGGCAGCCGGAATCCCTCCATTTCAACCCCCACAAGAGGCTTGCTTCTCATATTTTGCATGGAGGCATGGGTGGTTCAGTGGTAGAACTCCCGCCTGCCACGCGGGAGGCCCGAGTGAGGTCTGAGACAGACCGGAGTTGACAAATGGATTCAGGCTGGCCCCAATTGTTATCGGGGCCTGAGGCTGGCCCCCTTGCCAGTTTCCCTGATTGCTACTTTGATTACTTGTCAGATTTAAATTATGTGGGGGCTGCCATTCTATTCCTAACTTTGGTCCTAATGGCTGTCCGTTTTTGTGAAATTTAGAACGGCACTGCTTTGCCCAATGATATCCTTTTTGACAGCGTGGGCACAAAGTCTTAGGTAATGGGACATTATTATTAGCATTATTAATTATGGGAGCTGTCCCTTGCACTCCTGGGCCTGCTTGCTCACTCTTGTTAGGGCATTGTCGGCTAAAGTGGCCCGTTTGATTACAAGTAAAGCAAGTAAGACTTCCCTTAGAGGAAGCTTCATTGACAGAAGGCATTTTTCCTTGATACATGGTCTTAATAAATTGAGGATATGTTTCTCCTTTTAAAGCTGCAGCAATAGTTACTCCCTGAACAAAAGCAGGATTTACATCCTGACAGGCTTTGATGAAATCTCCTATCGTTCCTTCTCTCCTCACTGACCACAACATGGCCTGGCAAGTAAAATCAGCATCTTCATAAGCCAACTGTTTAATTATAATATCTCCTGCCGCCTCATCCGAAACAACTCCTCTCACTGCTTGAATCAACCGAGCAACAAACTCCCCACAAGGTTCATCACCTCTCTGTTTTACTCCTACCACAGTAACATTTCCACTAGACGAAGCAGGCAACTTTCTCCAAGCTGATATAGCACAACCATTCATTTGTATCAAAGCCGGTTTAGAAAGTTTTAACTGTTCACTAACATCAGCCAACTCTCCCTCTCCTGCAATCATTCCTCCAATCACAGGATTATGAGTCCTCCTGTTCCTAACTGCCTGTTGTTTAGCTTGCTCCTCATATTCAGCTCTCCAAAGGAGATAATTTCCTCCAGATAAACAAGCTTTAGCCACTTGTTCCCAATCATAAGGAGTCATCCAATTATGAGAAACTGTTTCCACCAAAGACATAGTATAAGGAGAGGTGGGTCCATATTGACTGCAAGCCATTTTCAACTCTTTCAATAATTTATAAGAAAGCGGCTCCCATGTAGGATCCTCCTCATCATCAAATTCACCAGCCACAGCCACAGGAAAACATAATGCCAAATCAGTTTCCCCTTGGTCGCAAGAAGCTTGAATTGCCTTCTGCAACCATGTTAACCCTGATGATTTTTTCTTTTCATTATCATCTGGTGATTGTACTGGTAGAGGCAAAGACATTTTAATAGCCTTATTTTCATCCCTTTTGTCAGTCTTGGAGGAATATAATATGGGCAAGACTGTTTTTGACTTCCAATCCTCATTATCCCTATTATTTTTAGCTGCCTCATCTTCTAATTCAGCCTCATCTGTTGGAGATAAAAGACTTTCACTATCATCCTGATGTTTACTTAATTTTAAAGAGGCCATAGCATGATTTGTAGTATCTTGAGACTGCCTTTTACTTCTAATTAACGGAGTCTCTTCTTTTGGAGGAGCAGTTGCCTTAGAAAGTTTATGCATCTCATGTTCTGGATTTAAGGCATCTTTAATCAAGCTCCATAAAGCAAATGTATCAACTGGGACCTTTTCTGGTCCATGTACCTCATAATAAAGTTTTAAATCTTCTCCAACTTGAACCCATTCCTCGAAATCAAGCGTTCCCTCATCTGGAAACCATGGAGAACATTTTTGTACGAATTTCATAAAACGAGCTACTTGTTTAGTGGAAACATTAACTCCTTTTTGGGAAAGTGTATACTTAATGACTTTTATAAAGAGTCTTCTTTCTTTAGACTCAGTATGGCCCATGACTTCTCAAAATCTTAAGTTCTGAAATTCTCCACCTATCCTCACCCTGTCTTTCTTACAGGGGGGTCTGCAGCACCCTGAGTGGAGTCCTAGCCGTCCCGAGACAACGAGGGGGGATTACCTGTAGGTCCCTGTATCGGGCGCCAAATGCCGGGGTCCAGCCCCGGGGGGGATCCAGGGGTCCCACAGGAGGAGACGGCGTCGGCGAAATCGAGTGAGAGAGCCGAATTCTTTTCTTTCTCTTTATTCTCTAGTTAGCATTTACTGCCAGGCATCTCTACCAAATGCTAGTACAGCTCCTTTTTTATACACACACACCAAGTTACAATTACATGGTATTAATCATTGCTTCTGTTTCACTATGTTTACATGTTTCCAGATAACAGTTAATTTATATCTATAAACTACAAATCAGGTGGCAAATCATTCAAAGTACAATTAAAAAATAACTTGAATAGCGATAACATCGGTAAAAGCTTTTAAAGGATTAGTACTAACTAATAACTCAACTTTACTGTTGTTGTGAGTCAAGGGGCAGAGAGAGATTAACAGACAAAATCATTAAGGACTAGCAAATGACCACCGCTTGCTCAGGCAAATGGCCTTGAGTTTATGCAGTGTCCTAACTTTCCTCACAAGATAACAAAAGGCTTGCCCATTAAGAAATTGACATAACATTAAGAGTAACTTTTACTTAAAGATATATAGAGTGCACTCGCAAGATAGCTTAGTAGCAACATAATTTCAGAAGACATTAATTGCTATTGCTTCTATGGATGCCCCCCCCCCCATACCTCTCATTATCAGAAGAAAGAATTTTTGGGAAAGTTTATAAATCTCATGAGTGTCTCACTGAGAAAGTCCAGCAACTGCCTTCAGTCATAAAACAATTCTCTTAGCAAAACATTCTTTTCTTGCTGACTGCATTCCCATCCCAGGCCATGCAACGGGCCATTCCATAACACCTTACCTAAGATTCTATTGTCTAGTCAAACTTTATTTATTTACTGTATTCACACACTAGTTAAGTTCTAACTATATTCTTCTCAGAGTGTACCACTATCTGCAGATCAAATAAGCAAGAAGAAAGGAAAGTTTCTCTACTCTATCACCTGAAAAGGCTAGGGAGGAAAAATGATGAATTAAGTGAAGGCCGAAAGGTGCTCTGCACAGCCACTGCCTTCTACCCATACACAAGTCACAATCTATTCTTTCTAACATGATTAAGAAGAAATTCTCCTACAAACTTAACCCTTTATGAGGGATATCATAGCCAGCCTCTTATGTTTACGAGCCCAGATCAAGGGGCTTACAGGCTTTTCTGTGGAACTTACACCTTCTGTCTCATTTCCAAAGAAATTACTACAAATCTACAGGGAAAGTACGGTACTATTATCCCTGTGCCACAAATAATAGCACACACCCAGAAAAAGGGGGGATATAAGGCCAGATTAATTAAAAAAATCAAAGGGGGAAGTATCGTGCCTTTCCTTTTGCGGTGACTTTGTCACCCCGCAGCCATTGGTCTTCACTGCAGTGACTTTGTCACCCCACAGCCATTGGTCTTCACTGCAGTGACTTTGTCACCCCGCAGCCATTGGTCTTCACTGCAGTGACTTTGTCAATCAGCAGTTTTTGATCTTCTTCTGCTGTGACCTTGTCAGCCAGCAGTTGTGGGTCTTCTCCTGCTGTGACCTTGTCAGCCAGCAGTTGTGGGTCTTCTGCTGCTGTGACCTTGTCAGCCAGCAGTCGTTGATCGGCTCCCGACATTCCTTCTTTACTGTCTGTCCAAATTGTGTTGGAGGAGAGCTGGATCCTTGGGCATCTGAATGGTGGATCCGTGATTTACCTGTCGAGTGTGCTGAGGACACTTTGTCCAGTATCGGGAGCACGTGGACTTTGCCTTCCTGCCTTGGGCCAAGAAAGATGGATTGGTGAGAAATGTTGAGTAAACCTCCTGCTGCAGGGATCTTTGGCCTCAGCTCGGGGGAGGCCATTGCACTCAGCGGGAGAAGGCGGCAATTAACCGGGCAGCTCTGCTCAGCCCCAGCTGATTCTGTTAGGCAGAAATGCCAGATACTAACATTTTTCAAAAAAAGTTAGGTATTCAGAATATTATTGTGGGGTATCTCCATATGCGAAACTGTGACCAAGAATTTACAAATGTTTACAAAACCTGTATGTAAACTAAATACAAATTAGGATAAAAAAACATTTATGCAAGAGACACTGGATTCACTGGACTTATGTATCCTGGGCTTCCTGTCATGCTGAAGAGTACAATATTGAACACTTTTCCCCTAAGGTCAGGGGAAGGATGAGGTGGTTTACACCCACCACTTATTTTCAAACATTTTAATAAAACTTTTAGAAGGAACAATGAGGTACAAAAATGAATATGGGGCAAAGTGATTGGAAAAAGAGAAGGAAAACATTATTGTTTCCAATGACAAGGTAGCATCCATAGAAAATTCCCTGTACCCTAAAAGCAAACTATTGGAACTGATATGTGAATTTAGCAGAATTGCTGTATCCAAAAGCAACAGTTTCTATATCTATATTAGTAACATCAGGAAATTATATGAAAAATCAAGAAAATGTTGCTGAGAGAAATTAAAGAAACCTAAATAAGAGATGGATCATGTTTATGAATTAAAATATTTGACATTTTAAAGAAGTCAATACTTCTCCAAGCTAATACCCCACGGTGCTGAGGGTTTTTCCCTCCCAGACCTACCTTAGTGTTGGGTGTGGGAATTCACTGTCAGCCACACAGACCATGTGTTCCTCATTGCTGTTGCAGTGTTTTTGATTTCAAGCATTTTCTTTTGAGTCCATCTTAGAACTTTCATCTCTCTGCTATATTACCATCTGTTCTTGCATGATGTCTACTTTTTCTTTTAGAACCTTTAACATAATAATCATGATGATTTTAAATACCCTGTGTGATAATTCCGAGATCTCTGTTGTGTCTGAGTCTGATTCTGATGCTTGGTTTGTAGCTACAGACTGTAGTGTTGTGGCTGTTTTTTAAAAAATAAACTTCACTTTTTTAAAAAATTATATTTTATTTTTGTATTTTTCTGAAGTTGGAAACGGGGAGGCAGTCAGACAGACTCCCACATGCACCTGACCAGGATCCATCTGGCATGCCCACCAGGGGGAGATGCTCTGCCCATCTGGGGCGTCACTCTGTTGCAACCAGAGCCATTCTAGTGCTGAGGTAGAGCCACAGAGCCATCCTCAGCGCCTGGGCCAATTTTGCTCCAATGGAGCCTTGGCTGCGGGAGGAGAAGAGAGAAACAGAGAGGAAGGAGAGGGGGAGGGGTAAAGAAGCAGATGGGCACTTCTCCTGTGTGCCCTGGCCCAGAATCAAACCTGAGACTCCTGCACACCAGGCCGACGCTCTACCATTGAGCCAACCGGCCAGGGCCATAAACTTCACTTTTTTTAAGTGGTTTAAAGTTTACAATAAAATCAAGCAGAGAGAGACCTGAAGATGGCAGCGGAGTAGGCAGACGCACAGACTCTCAGCTCATACCACTGAACTGGATTACAAACTAAGTTATAAACAATCAGCATGAAAAACCAACTCTGGACTACAAGAACAGCTCTCAAAAACCAAGGAGCAAAGAAGAAGCCACAACAAACTTGGTAGGGAGCACCTGAATCTCCCCTTCTTACAGGAATGGGGGGGGGGTGAGGCAGAGAACCCAGAAGGGCTCTCACTCCAAGGAAAAGAGCAGAAAATACTGCTCACACACATTTGCCTGGCTACCAGGGAATGAGGTGTGTTGAAAGGGCTGGCTTGTCTTCCAAAAACAAAAGGGGGAGAGAGAGAGACAGATGGCGAGGGGCATAGGCATACAGGGGATGACCTGAGAAGCTGACTCATCCAGTGCTGGAGGCGGCCATAGCTGGGGGAGGGGCTGATCCTTCCACAAAACAAAACACTAAAGTGCTTCTGGGTCACAGATCTCCAGACATCTCTCCAGCTCCAATCAGCACAACAAGACACAGCTGAAAACAAGAAATGGGGAGGAGGGGCAGTAACTCAGGTCTCCATGGAGATCTGAGATACACCTCCCCCTACTGAAACTGAGAAAACACCCTACTCCCAGAGAGAGGAACTAGCAGAAGAGTAGCCTTCAAAGTCTCAGGTTACAGCAACCGCATTCCTGGATACAGGTTCAAATAAGCCCCCTGCTGAGATCAGTAAACAAGACTATCACCTGTTAAGAAAACAAGCAAATCAAGACTTCAAAGCGGCCCAAATCCGAAAGTGGATAACAAATAGTAGCTGATGCCAACCCAAGAAGACCTAGAAATAACACAATTGAAAACTGGAGGCAGACAACGCCAAGCCTAGACTCAACTAGCTCTACAAACA